>NC_049240.1:44665548-44965548 GCF_011100685.1 Canis lupus familiaris
ATTTCATAGAAAATATATAAACATATATTAATGCAATGCCAAGCTATGGAGATATACATTTTGATATAGCTTTATTTCAACTACTACTAAAGACACAAGCTGAGAAGAGATTGACAAGAAATGCTTTCAGTATAAAGTTTGAAGAAACACCAAATGGAGAGAAGGGGAAACAGGAAATTGAAATTAAAAAAAATAATAAAAAATATTCAGGAAGAGAAAGAAATTACAAAAAATAGGGTTCCATAACCTTGATGATATAAAAATAAATGAAAAAAGCAAAAGGAACTTCTAAAACTGTACATTTTTAAATATAATTGCAATTATAGCAATATATATTGCACTATACTCATTTTTGACAAATAATAAAATTAGCCTATGTTAACGATTATGTTGTACAACAACATACATTTCATGTATCGTTTGTTTAGTCTGTACTAGTGAAGGAGAGAAAAAGGGAAAAAAATGAGCCATTATTTGCAATAAATATCTTTGCCTATTAAATAAATAATTGATGTAGGAAAAATATGAGAATGATTTTAAAAGATAGCAATTTAGGTAATGATTATCTAGTAAGTTAGAAATACTAGGTTGGCTTAATATTTTGCAATGCTACTGATGTTCAAACCTCATGCCCCAATTCCCTAGTGGGGCTAGAAAGCCCACTTGACTAATGAGAAGTCTCAGCTCTCCAGTGATCTGTGTCAAAAATGATAAATGAAGTAGCTAATTGTACTTTGAAATCCAAAGAGGTAGTAATGTTAACACCTTGAATAATCCTAAATTGCTCATATTTCATACTAATGAAGCTTTTAAAGTACCTGCCGTGATTCTGTTAATGGGATTCTCTTTAATACAGATGCTTTTATCAGCATATTATTTTAGCAAAAATAGTATTTTCACTGAATTTTAAGCTTACTCATATTATGCCATTAATTCCTAAGTATTATAGGTCTTTGTCACTTTAGTAATACTTTCACAATGTATAAAATGCCCAGCTCTTCCTATAGGATTAAACCCTTACAAGATAAGAAAAATTTTACTAACATGAGCAAAAAAGTGAGCCAAACATAATATAATAAATTTTTTCCTCCAATAAACTTTATAATAGGAGAACTCTATATATTATATTAATTTACAATTTCAAAAAAAAACGTGTTCATATTTTGGGAAAAAAAAACAAATATATATTTTTCAGTGTCCTGTTTGGAAATAATGTATTGCTACCTCTGTTGTATTTTCTAATGTGGTTTCAGATATAATCTCATTAAGTAAAGACTATAAACTAAAGTTTATCATAGTACTATAAACTTTTATACTTTGCAAATATATTGAAATCCACAAAAATGTCATAATATTTTATTTATTGAGTAATAATGTTTTATTCTCAATTATATAACCTATTCCCCATGACTCGAATGCCAGCAAAATTATTTATTCTGATACAGAAATCTTCCATTACAGAATTGCTAGTGAAAACACTACTGTTCATTATTATAAATGGCGATTTAGAAAAAAAAAAAAAAAAAGTCAGAGAGGCGCCTAGTTGGTTCAGTCTATTAAGCGCCTGACTCTTGATTTCAGCTCAGGTCATGATCTCAGTGTTGTGAGATCAAGTCCCGTGTTGGGCTCCCTGTGAGGGGTGGAGGCTGCTGTGAGATTCTCTCTCCCTCTCTCTCTCTCTCTCTCTCTCCCCTTCTTTCCCCACTCTCCCTCTATAAAAAATAAATAAAAACTAAATAAAAAAATAAAAAAAATAATTTAAATGTCAGACAGCAAAGACAGATTTGTGTGTAAGAATTTGGGTATTAGTTTCTTCTAGACCATGAAAGGAGCCCAGGAATCACTTCATTGTTTTGTTTTGTTTTAAAGCAATTGTTTTCTTTACATTTTTTTTCCCATGAAACTTCAGGAATGATTTCAGACTAAAATTTGGCTCATCCTCTGTAGAGGGATGGCAAATATGAATCTGATTTTCATTTTGTCTCTAGATGAGTGGGTACGGCTCCCAATTGGTTTCTCTAAAAAATTCTGCTGATTGATGGTTGTCACCTGTCTTCAAAATGAGTGATCCCCTTGGTTCACTATTTCTACCTCTACTGTTCTCTGCTTCGGTCTATATGCCCAAATCCTTCAGATGAAAATTCCTTTATATTTTCTTGAAATGTTTTTCCTAAGAAGAAAAGTATGTGAAGCTAAGGATTTTCATGGCAGAGACTAAAGTAGGAAAGTATAATACAGGAAAATATTTTTTCTAGGAAAACAGTTCTGCTAATGTCATGGGTCATGAAGCAAAAACTAAGAAAGGACTAGCAGGTGTGGGGCTGTCCTGGCTGGCGTCTCTAAACTAATTGCCATTTGGGCAATGTGACAAGTCCACCTATGTAAACCATCTGTTAGTTCTCTCACTCCATTTCACTGCACACCATTTGGACAAGCAAAAACAAAAAAAAAGCAAAATGCTTAGAGCCCAACAATGCAGTCCTTTTGGATGTGAAATTCTTACGTTGACATAGTCCATTTGAAGTCCCCTAGTTCATTCAGTGACTGGGCTTAATTATACATTGTATATATGTGGCTGGGACTTTTCTTCTTATTCTTATATTTTTAAATCAAGAACTAGATAAGACCTCTGAAGACCTGACAAATTAAGATTCCCTGGGAGCCCTTGCTAATGTCTTGAAAGCTCATTATATACCTTATGTTAAAGGCATTCCTTCTGCAGTATTAAGGAACATTTGCCTCTCTCCCCCTTTATTTTAACTAGAAGCAAAAATGCAAACCTTTCAATTGTTGAATTGTGAAAATAATATGAAAAAAGAGCATTATATATTCAAAAAGCAGCACAAATTCATTACAGTGTGACTTGCCTTGCTGTGCTTCTTTATCATACACTTTCATATGAACAACCCCAGAAGTCTTATTTCGTAGGACAGTGGGGTTTCTTCCATCCCTTTTGTTGCAAGTTCCCAGCTGAGCTAAGTTTTGGTCTGCCCACCACAGCTTCTTATCTAGAAAAGTGAAAAGATTTCTTCTATGAAAAAGATAATCATCTTATTAAATAATAATAAACAGCTATTAAAGTATAATACTTTCTGATTTCCTTTGTTATAGTCCCAAACTCTGTTTCTAAGGGAAACAATGAAATCCCTTTCACTCTTTCAAAAATACAAACCATCGAGATATTTTATTGTTTAAATTTTCCTCCCTCTTCTCCAATTAGAGATGCTTGTCTTAACTTTTCCTTTAAAAAAAAAAAACCAACACACAATATAAATGAAGGCATATTCAAATTAATATAGAATACAGATTATACTATTTACATACATAAACACGACCACAATAGTACTGTATTATATCTGTAAATGAATAGCAAAATCCAACCAAATATCCAAACAACAATTATAAAAAAAAGAAGATTGTACTCTTTTTGTTGACGGTATGTAAGCTTTTAATAATTAGCACTCCCCACTACTGAATTACTCATAGTAACCTCTTTTCATTTTTTGCACAGCTCATGCCCCTTTCTTCAAAATTTTAACAATGTAAACTCTCCTCAGTGTTTGTGTTGAGTGCATTTATTGAATATTGTTTTGGTAGCAGAGACTCTGCAACGTGCACAGATAAAAACAAAATAAAACAAATAGTCCTGACCCTAAGGAAACTACCATGCTGGTGAAGAGGATACATTTATTATTATTTTATTTCAAATTATCATACCAAAACTAGAAGGAAACTATCACCATTCTTATTTTATAGATGAAGAATTAAAGATTCAAAGAGATTAATTATCTCAGTTGAAGAATTAAAGATTTATAGAGATTAATTATCTCAGTTTGTTCTCTATAGTTAAGAGTCTGTTTCCTGGTTTGCCTCTCTCTTTTCCTTCATTTCCTTTTCAACTTTTTCCTTTTCTTTTCTTTTTTTTTTTTTCTAAATCAGCTTTTTTTCATAGAATACCACTTCTTACTTGAAAGAACAACTGACAATCTATGCCTTTTCAGACTTAGGTATTTGGCAGATATTTCTCAAAAATGAATGAAATGGAGAAGAAAGGTGGAAGACTGACAATACCCAACTTCAAGATTTACTATAAAGCTATGGTAATTAAGACAGTGTGGTGGTTACTTGTAGAAGAATAGACAAACAGATCAATGGAACAGAGTAGAGAGCCCAGAAATATACCCTTATAAATAAAGTCATCTAATTTTTGACAAAGGAGCAAAGGCAATACAATAGATAAAAGACAGTCTCTTAATCAAATGATGCTGGGATACTAGGGCATCTGTCTGCAAAAGACCTTTATTTACTCTTTACAAAAATTAACTCAAAATGGAACATGAAACTAAATGGAAAATGGAAAACTATAAGACTCTCAAGAGAGAACATAGGAGAAAACTTAGTTGACTTTGGGTATGGTGATACCTTTTTAGTTACAATATCAAAGACATAACCCAAGAAATAAATAATTGATAAAATGGACTCATTCAAATTAGGACTTCTGCTCTGCAAAAGAAAATATCAATACTTAGAAAACAAGCCACAGACATGGAGAAAATATTTACAAAGTGTATCTCTGATAGAGAGCCATTATCAAAAACGTACAAAGAACTCTTTAAATAATCCATTTTTATAAATGGGCCAAAGACTTTAACAGACACCTCATCAAAGAATATATGCAGATGGAAAATATGCATATGAAGAGATGCTCCACATCATATGTCATCAGAGAAATGCAAAGTAACATATGAGATACCACTAGACACCTATTAAAATGTATAAAATTCAGAACACTGACAACACCAAATGCCAGTGAGAATGTGAAGCAACAAGAACCCTCCTATACTGCTGATGAGAATGTAAAATGATATAGCTATTTTGGGAGGAAATTTGGTGGTTCCTTGCAAAATTAAAAATACTCTTGCCATATGATTCAGCAATCTACTCTTTGGTATTTACCCAAAGGAGTTAAAAGCTTATGTCTACACAAAAACGTACACATAGATTTTTACAGACTTATTCATAATTGCAAAAACTAGACTTAACTAGAAAAAAAGGAAAGGAAAAGGAAAGAAAAAAATAAAAGAAAAGAACCTTTATCCTTAACCACTAGAAGGTAGTCAACCTGTGGCAGACTCCATTTTGCTTACCCAACAGGCATTCTCCTCCCTGCCGACTCTGCTAAAGAAGAATTCTTTCCACAGGCAACACTCAAAATGCCAAGCACATTCTTTTGCATTCTTCTGGGCAATAGAGATGGCCATTTAACCTAATCTTGATTACAATTTCAGGGCAGGAGGGGCTTCTGTCTATGCAAAAAATCTCTGAGGACAATTGGATTCTGACAGGGTAGTACAGGGCTGTCAAATAAATGGTAGGAGATGCAGAACTGAAAGAACCATGTCCTTGAGCACCAAGCCCAGGAAGGACTATGAGGATCAGACAACAGGCATCTCAGTAGTGAGCAGCATGAAACTAGGACCATGGATAGACTGGAAAAACTACTCTAGGTTGTTGCAGTCCTCTAAAAACATACCATTCATCAATCCTAATTCTTGTTCAAGGTTCTTAAAATTTCTCATTTCCCGATATTGCCTTAAATTTAAAATTCCTTATCGAGTTTTTAAATCATGACATAATCTGAATTGATTTCACCTACTAAAATATCTTTCCAACTTCTCTTTAGTACATGCATTTAATTCACTCTTATCTCTGCCTTTGGCTCAGGGTGTGATCCTGGAGTCCCAGGATCGAGTCCCACATCAGGCTCCCTGCATGGAGCCTGCTCCTCTCTCTGCCTGTGTTTCTGCCTCTCTCTCTTCTCTGTGTGTCTCTCATAAATAAATATGTAAAAATATTTTTCAAAATTCACCCTTATCACCTCATAAGCTATTCATTCACTTTTCAACTAAGATTGAGCATCTATTATATTTACAAAGTACTACATAGATAGTGGGAAAATGAAAGATGTCTGTCTTTATGGATCCTATGTTCTAGTGATGGAGAAAGAAAATGTAAACAAACAGGATAGAAATGACTGAAATTCCTACAAATCAACAGCAAAAATAAATAACCTAATTAACAATGAATAAAGGACTTGAATAAACATTTTTCTAAAGAAGGCATCCAAATGGCCCACATATATATGAAAAAATGCTCAATATCATCAATTATCAAGGAAATGCAAATCAAAACCACAATGAAATATCATCCTACATTTATGGCTATAATTAAAAAAATAAAAGATAAAAATGCTAGCAAGGTTATAGAGAACTTGAAACCTATGCACACACTGCCTCTGGGAATGTAAATGGCAGAGCCACTACAGAAAATATTATAGAGGTTCCTCAAAAAATTAAAAATAGAACTATGGCATGACCCAGCAATCTCACACATCTGAGTATATGTTCAAAGAAACTAAAGTCAGGATATCAAAGAAATATTAACATTTCAATGTTAATTGCAGCATAATTCAGAATAGCAAAAATATACAAACAACTGTCTGTTGAAGGATGAATGGTTAAAGAAAATGTGGTATATACACACAACGAAGTATTTTTCAGCCTTAATAACAAAGGAAATATTCTGGTAGAGAATGTTGATAATGGGGAGGCTATCAATGTAAGGGTGTATAGAGAATCTCAGTAATTTCTTCTCAATTTTGCTGTGAACCTAAAACTGTTCTAATAAAATTAAGTTCTTAAAAAAAAAAAAAAAAGCTGAAGATGTTGCCATATACAGCAACATGAATGAACCTTGGGGAACATCATGGCTAAGTAAAATTAGCCAGTCATAGAAGGACAAATACTTCATGATTCCACTTACATGAGGCACCTAAGCTTGTCAAACTCAGAAACAGAATAGAATGGTGTTGCCAGGGGTTGGAGAGAGAAGGGAATGGGGAGTTGCCGTTCAACAGATATAAAGTTGTAATGGTACATCAGCTTTACAAAAGGGGGTAAATTCTAGAGATCTGTTGTACAACTTTGTGTCAATAGTTATATTGCACACTTAAAAATCTGTAAGAGTGGATCTCGTGTTAAGTGTTCTTATCACAATATAAAAAAATAGCAAAGAAAATAACTGAAAACTTCTCCTAGTGCAATGAAAAAACATAGGCACAGTTCCATTTTTTTACTTATGTCCGTTTCCCATCCTTCCTCTGCACATAATTCCAATACGGTCACCCTTAATTGCACAAGTAGAACCCCACTCTCACCGAAGTATTTCAGACTAGCATATCCCACATTGACTCTTCCTTCTCACTGATGCTAAGGCATCTACAGACAGAATCACATGGTTTACTGTTTAATTGTTGTTTTTCCCTTTCATTTCACTTGTACTAATTTTGACTCTTTATCCATAGATGAAAGCTCTTGAGAACAAGGATCCTGTTTTGTACTTCTTTATCTTCTTCACAGTGCTTTGCATTCCTTTGAACTGAGCATGATCTACAAATTTCCTAAATACATGTGAAATGATTGGGGAAATAAATGTCTAAAAATATCTCCCATAAGAAATCATAACTCGGAAAACATTTAAACAAAGCCATCTCTCCCAGTCCCTGTTGATATTATCTTTTTAAAAATATCTCTTTTTAAATATACTTTTCAAGGATCTCTCTAACACAAAGAACTTTGGTTTTTACTCTGTATTAGAATCACATGTGTTTCTCTTGCTTTTTCTTTCTCACATTGTTATTGACTTGAATATACTAGCATCTTCAGAAATTACCAGAATGTAAAGACTGCTTGCTTAGCTTGATGTCAGTAATTATGAGTATCTCTACTCCACCATTATGGGTTAACTTGTGTGTCTCAAAATTCATATGTTGGAAGTCCCGACTCCCAGTATTTCAGAATGTAACTATTTTTAGAGACAGGGACTTCAAAGAGGTAATTAAGTTAAAATGAAGTTATTGAGATGAGTCCTAATCTAATATGACTAATGTCCTTATAAGAGAAAATTAGAAGCACTGAGTAATGTATAAAATTATCGAATCATTATATCGTACACTTGAAAATAATATAACACTGTATGTTAATTATATTAGTATCTGAGATAGAGGGAGAGGGAGAAGGAGAGAGAAAATTAGGACATAGACAAACATAGATAAACTAGGATATAGATAAATTAGGACATAGAGACACACACATAGGGAAGACTCAGGGAGGAGAAGACACCCATTTATAAGTTATGGAGAGAGGCCTCAGTAGATACCAAGCACGCTGACATCTTGATCTCAAGAAGCCAAGCTCCAGAACAGAGAGAAAGTAAATTTCTGTTAAGCCATTCAACCTGTGAGACTTTGTTATGTGGCCCTAGCAAATGAATACATTTATAAATAGACATATTAAAGGCATTTATGAAATATAAGAAAGAATTAACATAAATAAAAAATATAAATTGATTTTGCCATATAGTCTCTAAAATCTTCATTCAAAAGAGAGGAAAAGAGAAGAGATGAGAAGAGAAAAGATAAATTTACTGAAATGCACTAAGTTCCAGGGCCTTTGCTAGGCTCTGAACATAAGCAAATATGACTGTCTCATTTAATCATCATAAATGAGATGTGATGTGTTAATACATCTCCTGTTGTTAAAGATGAGCTAACAGAAGGTCAGAAGGTGACCTTTTCCAAGGTCACACAGCGGAAGCATGGTGTTAACTCTCAGTTGGTATTAACTGAATTTCAATGCAGTTCCACTGCATAGCTCTGCTCAAAGAATGGTGTACCCACTAGACCTAATAACACTATACCCTGCAACACAAAATTACTTGATAAATATAAAGTTTGGTCCCAGATTAAAAACAGTTGAAATATATGTTTCAGTTATTAGTTTTTAAAATTATAATTATGAAGTTTTAATAATACCTTACTTCTTAAAATGTATCATCAAAAGGTACCATCAAAATTGATAGCTTATTTTTAAAATATTCAGAATATGTACTTTATTGAACTATACCAAAACTACTGACATCAATGTTTTAAAAATATATTTCCTTTAAAACTAGCCCTTTATATTTAAAATATAAAATATAATATTATGCCCAGGTACATCTCAATTACCAATAAAGGACAAATAATTTTTATATAAGTATATCCTAAAAAATACATGTACAAAAAATGTTCATTTATATGAAATTCAAGTTTAACTGGGTATCCTGTATTTTATCTGGCAATTCTATTATCTCTACTCTCTTCTGAAACCCCAAAATTTATAAGAAAGCAATGAAAAATGAGAAAGTCTTTATAAAGGAAAAAAAAAATACCATGGCTAAAAAAATTGTAGTAGGTTAAAAGCAGATTGTAACTGGTGAATGACTTTATAGATAAAATGAAAATCTAGACCTGCAAAGGGAAGAATCCGGATATAAGCTACTCTGTCCTGCAAAACTTCAGAATAGGTCAGAATCTGGGAACCGTAAGATCTCTAAAAACAGGGAATTATATACCGTTGAAAGAAAGATGACTGGTTTAGTCTACTCAAGAGGAGTTAGAACAAGTGTACACAGCCAAGAGAGTGCTGCTCTTTATACCTGGTCAAAGAGTTACAGAAATACCCTCGGGTGACGATGACTGAGGACACTAAATAAGACACAACTGAGAGACTGGATACTACAATAAATATAGGGATTAAGTGATAATCTACATTAGTGGTTCTCAAATTAGAGAATAAAATAGAATCATCTGGAGGGGGACACCTGGGTGGCTCAGTCGGTTAAGCATCTGCCTTCGATTCAGGTCATGATTCCAGGGTCCTAGAGTTGAGCCCCACATGAACTCCTGGCTCATTAAGTAGTCTGCTTCTCCCTCTCCTCCTGCCCCTCCACCATGTTCTCTCTCTCTCTCTCTCTCTCTCTCTCTCTCTCAAATAAATAAATAAGGGGATCCCTGGGTGGCTTAGTGGTTTAGTGCCTGCCTTTGGCCCAGGGCGTGATCCTGGAGTCCCAGGATCGAGTCCCACATCAGGCTTCCTGTATGGAGCCTGCTTCTCCCTCTGCCTGTGTCTCTGCCTCTCTCTCTCTCTCTGTGTGTCTCTCGTGAATAAATAAATAAAATCTTTAAAAATAAATAAATAAATAAATAAATAATCAATCTTTTGTAAAAATGAAAAATTTTTCATTCTCAGCTGCGACAAACTGAATTTTTGTATTCTTCCCAAATGTATATATTGAAACCCTAGTGGGATGGTATTAGGAAATAGCAATTTGGACGGTAATTAGGGGCCTCCATGATGGGATCGATGACCCTATAAAAACAGAGCTAGGGATCCCTGGGTGGCGCAGCGGTTTGGCGCCTGCCTTTGGCCCAGGGCGCGATCCTGGAGACCCGGGATCGAATCCCACGTCGGGCTCCCAGTGCATGGAGCCTGCTTCTCCCTCTGCCTGTGTCTTTGCCTCTCTCTCTCTCTCTCCTCTATGTGACTATCATAAAAAAAAAAAAGAAAAAAAAAAAGAAAAATTTAAAAACAGAGCTAGTCCTATTTCTCTGCTCTCTATCATGTGAGAGTATGCCATTAGCAAGCAAGAAAGTGCGCTCTCACCAGACCCCTCTATGATGTCTTCATTACATGTCTAAATCTCTACCTTATGCCTCTCCTTTTATCTTCAACCTATTTATCCAACTGTATAGTAGATTTTTCTACTTTAAAAAAGATAGTTACCACAAACTCTTCACGACTGCAAAAACCCATTTTATTTTTCCCGTGTATGTGCCTTTCCCAATGAATTTCTGTTATGGACTTAGTGTTTATATCACCCTTCAAATTCTTATGTTGAAATCCTAAAACCCAATGTGCAGTGCCTAAGAGGTGATTCGGTAGTAAGGATGGGCCGTCATGAATGGAATTTGTACCCTTACAAAGGCACCCAAAGGGTTCTCTCACTCCTTCCATCTTGGGATAGGGAGGACGGCTGTCTGTGAACCAGGAGGCAGGCTCTCACCACACACAGAATCGGCCAAAGCACCTTGATCTTGGACTTCTCAGTCTCCATTGTTAAGCTTCCCAGCCTACGCTATTTTTGTTATAGCAGCCCGAACAGACTAAAACAACTTCTCAAACTGAGTGACCCCCATTCAGTCATCAGAGATAAAAACCAGGCAGTCCCTTTTTTACCCTGACCACCTCCATGGTCTCGCCCAAGTGCCAGCCAGTCTGAGTAAACCCAGTTAATTTTTCATCCTTATTATCTCAGGAATGTTTTATTTCCTCTCCATTCCCAATGAAACTGCTGAGCTCAAGGCCTCAGCACCTGTCATTCTCTCATTGCTAAGGAAACACTAGAGTGATCTTTCCAAAATACAAATCTGAGCATATCACTCCTCTGGTGCTTCAAACTCTCCAATGGCTTTCCCCTGCCAACCCCCTAAGCAGGGCACAAAGGCCGTCCATGATTTGATGCCTGCTGAATTTTCCATCACCAGATCTATTACTGCCCCCAGTGCTCCATGTTCCAAGAATATTGAACTGCAGTCAACTCGCAATTATCCAGGGATAGATTAGCCATGCGACAGCAAAAACATGTATGGAAATAAGCAAAAGGCAGCATATTTATAAAGAAAACTAATTAAAACTACTGTGAATAAGAGAAATATCTATGCATCAGGATGAGTCTATCATTTCCAATGATTTAGGAACCATTACATTTTTACACTGTATCTCCTGCAGATCAGCAACGCCCCCCCACCTGGACAGTCAGAGGTGGGTATGTTTGCTTACAGCAGCAGTCCGCCCGCCTGTTAGCTGCTCCTCTGTGCAGGAGCAGCTCTCAGTAGTTTGTCCGAAACCTAAGCAAAAACCCGTTCCTTATGGCTGTGATGGAACTAGACGTCCCTCTGCTCTGCTACCACTTGGTTTTTGTTGTTTCTCTTAAACAGAGAATTTGGAAAAGGACAGTGTAGGGGGGATGAAGAGCACTGCAGAACAAAGCCCAGAATTCTGTGTTGAAGCCTCCGTGACCTTGAACTGACAGTTATGGTCCTAAACCCTCGATTCATTGTTATAGTGCGAGCATTGCCTCATTGAGAGCTGAAGGGGCAGTCTGAGGTTATAGGGAGAAAAACTTGAGAATGGCAGGTAATTTAATTTCCAAGTTGATGGCTTCACTGTGTTGCCAGTGAACTAGTATTCGTGCAATGATGGAAAGAATGACAGTGAGAGGGAGGAATTAGCTGACAAAGACAAAGCAGTTCCTAATAACTGCTTGCCAGGGTGTTTAGGGGAAAAAAAAAAAAAAAAAGTAGAGTTTATTCAATGAAAACTGATATTACCTGAGACTGTTTTCATTAGAAACAGGGACTGGAGAAAGAGCAGGAGGAGGCGCCTCAAATAGACTATTTGGACACTTTAATTACATACATTTATATTAAATATTCATCTTGTATCACAGTTGCGTTTAATTGTGCCTGCACTGGGTTCTACTTGTGTCCCCCTTCCATTTTCCCATAATCTCAGTTAATAGGTTAATATATTGTTGACAGTATATGTAATTTTCCCAAACGATGATTCACAAACATCTCTATGCTTTTTTGCATTTGCCCTCAGTTTACTTCCTTACCTCCACTGCTATATCCACCTCTACTCCCATTATCTGAATAATGGACACACATCTAGATTTTCTGACTCAATTAACTAAGAGACACCTCTGTTTGGAAGCTTTGATTGCCCTCAAAAGGTAGAGTGGTTCACCTGATTCTTTGTGATCTGTGGTTTGTGTATAATTATATAACATTCATAATCCTCTAACACTTTGTTAACTTACACGCATGTCTCCTTATTTAAAATATAAGATTCTTCAGGGCAGGAGTTATGTCTTATTAATTCTCGCCCTCCATACATACGTTAGTCACGTGGTTGGTTTTCAAGGCTGAGGGTCACTGGAGTAGGTAAAGGATGTGATTTGGAGTCCTACATACCTGTTTTGATGCCTGGCAGGGACACTTAGTCTCTGGGTGATCCTGAGAAACTTACTTGGACACTTAATACTTGTCTCCCCATATATAAAATGAGAAAACTCCTACCATACTCACATAATATATGAAGTATCAGCTAAGTGATTCGAATGGTAGAGACAATATTTAGTAGCTTAGTGAATAAACAGATGAATGAGTCAACAGAAAATCTGAAATATGCATGTGAATATACATATGATATGAATATACATACAATATTCACATGTGAATATCACATATACATGTGAATATCATGTAAATTGTTAAGAAAAATATTTCTACTCATTAATAGTAGAAATGTGCAGGGAATTACTTTTTCAAAATGAGGGATGGATTTGCATTTATTTTTCTATGATTTTATACTCCTTCTCTTGTGGCTAATGAAGGGTAGAGCATAACACGCCACACCAATATGCTCACCTGCGTCATAAGGACTATTTTATTTTGACCTGATTATTTTGAGAAATAGCAGACACAGCAGAAGCTCTGAAAACAGTATAATCTACCCCTTTTTAAGGGATATTTATGTTAGAAAGGAGGCCTGTACCACGAAGAGAGTTAATACCAGAGATAATTTACCAGAGAAACTTTCTGTATTGCAGGACAACTTTTGTTTACCAAACATTTTCCTCTTCTCACCTTCCCATTATTTTCTCCCCTTTGAAGTTCCACTCTTGTCTCTTTCTTTAGCTAAGGATGATATATAAGCCTCAATCATCTGGCTGCCTTTCCACTCTCCTATCTTTTGGGAACTTCTATACACACATACAAATTATTTTTTCTCCTGTTAATTTCCCCTTTATTACAGGGGCCTCTCAGTCAAGAATCTACAAGAGTAAAAAATGGAAAATTATTTTTTCTCCTCTATACTAGTTATAATCATTAGCATGGGGTTGGTTGAAATTAGTAGTGTGATTCTTGACAGTGGAAAAGAATTACGATATTTGGGCAGCTGAGTGGCTCAGTTGGTTAAGCGTCTGCCTTAAGCTCAGGTCATGATCTCAGACCACAGGAGTCTGCTTCTCCTTCTCCTCTGCCCCTCCCCCTCTGCTTGTGCTCTCTTTCTTTCTCCCTCAGATAAATAAATAAAATATTTTTAAAAAGGAATTATGCTATTTGTCTGTAGTGTTCACTCCAAAGGTGATCATCAAGTCCAGGTTGTCACAAGATGATCTATTAGGGTAGGAAAAATACAACATTAGAATTTCCATTTATAGGGATGCCTGGGTGGCTCAGCAGTTGAACATCTGCCTTCCACTCAGGGCATAATCCTGGAGTCCCAGAATGGAGTCCCACATCGGGCACCCTGCATGGAGCCTGCTTCTCCCTCTGCCTATGTCTCTGCCTCTCTGTGTTCCTCATGAATAAATAAATAAAGCCTTAAAAAAAAAGAATTTCCATTTATAGTTGTAATTATAAACCAGTGAGTTTATTAATGTTCAAAGAAAATAACTATTTTTGTTTGATATTTACTTATACATTTTTTAAGTAAAAGGTTTTAGAGAATCATTCCCCCCCCCCCATTAAGGGCCCCCTTGCTTTAGAAAGGTTGAAAGAGGGTTAAGTTAGGTGATGGCTTTCCCCTTTTGGATTGAATTGTGTGCCTCTCAAATTCATATGTTAAATCTTTAACCCCGATGTGACTGCACTTGGAGATAAGGTCTTTAAAGAGGTAACTAAGGCTCATGAGGTTATAAGGGTTGGGTCCTAACCCAATATCACTGTGATTATTTAAGTTTAAGAAGAGATACTAGTGGTGTGGGCACAGAGTGGAGACCACAAGAGGACATGGAGTGAAGGCGGCCATCTGCAAGCCAAGGAGGCCTGAGGAGAAACAGAACCCGTTGACTTCTTTTTGTTGTTGTTGTTGACTTCTTGATCTTAGAATTTCACCCTCCAGATCTGTGAGATAATAAATTTCCACTGTTTAAGCTACTCAGTCTATAGTGTTTTGTTATGGTAGCCTTAGCTGACTAATACACTGCCCCATATCTACTAGTTTGTTAAAAGCATCCTGGGGAAGTTATTAAAAAGAGTCTTCGATATTTTGAAGGACCAGCCCCTAAATTGCAAGTGGATCTGAACCTTACCCTAAAGTCCATGCCATTTACCTACATCCAAATTCTTTTTTTTTTTTTTTTAAGATTGTATTTATTCATGAGAGACAGACACAGAGACAGAGAGAGAGAGAGAGAGAGGCAGAGACAGCCAGAGGGATAAATAGGCTCCATGTAGGGAGCCTGATGTGGGACCAATCCCAGGACCCCAGGATCATGCTGTGGGCAGAAGGCAGGCACTAAACTGCTGAGCCACCCAGGTGTCTCTACATCCAAATTCTTTCTAAGACCTCTATTCCTTCCACTTCCATGGGTACGACAGCAGTGCAAGCTATCACAATCTTTCATCTAAACTCCTCCTGTAACAGACTCTCGAAGTTTTCCAACTTCTATTCTTGCCTCTCCCATAGCCCAATCTTCACACATCATCAAATAATAATTCTAAAACACAACCAGATTATAAAACTCCTGTTTAACCCTTCAACTGGCTATTAGAATAAACCCCTTAGTCTTCACCATATTGGGCATATTCCTCAGCATCTCTCCCTGTAGCCCCCATCTCCTCTGGAACAAAGCTCCTGCCCCTCTAGCTGCATTAACCACAATGTGACAAGCACTTTTTGCCCTTGAGGCCTTTGTATTTTCTATTTTCTCTGCCCAGAAAGTTCTTCCTTGGAAATTTTCACAAGGCTAGATATTTCTTGCTATTCTGGTGTAAGCCCAAATAGCACCTCTTTGTCAAGGTCTTCCGGGAAGCTGTTTTCCAAACAGAGATAGCCAGAATGAAATTCTCTGTTCCTGGTAATCAAATAACATATAAAATAGTATCCAGGAAGAATTAATCTCTGTAGACCTTGTCCTAAATATATCTTTATTATTATGTTAAGGTCTTGGTTTTTAGTTTTTGGAAAAAGTCTGAAGGATGGAAAGGCTTAGAAGATAATAATCAGGATGCAGAAGGGTCTGAAAACCATGCCACTCTGCCTGGAACAAAACAAAACAAAAAACTAGGTGTCTTACCAGATAGCTCATGTGTGGAGAGCAGGGAAAAATAGTACTACTGTTTTCATCAACTGACAAAATGCTTATGAGAGCAAAAGAAGATGACTGGTGAGGCCTTAAAAATCTGTAAACAATTTGACCCAGAAATGCTACCTCTAAAACTGTACCCTAAGCTCAGCAAATAACTAGTTATTAGGATAGCCACCACAATATTTATAATTTCAAAAAAAAAAAGAAAAGAACTTTAAAATCTATTTATATATACGTGATTATTTAAGTAAAATATCATATAAGTGTATAGTAGAAAATTATGTAAACATTAAAATGACATTGTAGAAACACATTGATCGAGAAAGCAATGTTTCAGACAAATTAAAAGTGAACAGAAGTTTACATGTAATTAAAAAGACGTCACAAATTTTAACCTAAGCTTTATTATTTTTTTTAAATTTTATTTATTTGACAGAGCACAAGCAAAGGGGGCAGTAGGCAGAAGCAAAAGGAGAAGCAGAGCAGAAAGCTTGATGTGGGCTATCCCAGGATCCTGGGATCATAACCTGAGCCAGAGGTAGACACTCAACCTATTGAGCCACCCAGATGCCCCTAACCCAAGCTTTAAACCACAGTTTTACAACAACAATTGTTGATATTTTTAAGTGTTATTATTTTTGCCCATTTTTATAATAATTTACTGTATTAGCATTCATATTATGTGACTTTAACATCAATTTCAAGTAATTTAAGTCATCTTTTTACAGTGCGCTTGAGAATTTTTTTCTTTTAATATATGAGAATTAACTACCATTTTATTCTTGTTTGAACACAGTATATGATAAGGTTCTATTATTTTAAAGATGATTCAAATTGGATAAATTGCTGTTCTGTCCTTATTATTAAACTATGTAAACTATGAGTGTTGTTGTTACAGTTACTACCCAAGTCTTAATACTGCCAAACAATTAATATGATAAAATTTACTGATCTAGAAATATATGTGTGAGTATAAATATAAATACATTACTGGGAAAAGATTAAAAAATAAAAGGTCACAAATGATCTTTGGTGATTCCATTTGACATGTTTTTGCTTTTCTCAAATAGTTTAATGTATCTGTTCACTTGAAAATAAAAACATGAAAAACCTTCATATTATAGTACGTGTCAGGGGAAAAGCTGCCCATTTAAATAATCAGTTAGCAAAATATTATGTCATTGAAACTCAATACTTTCAATGGAGTTGAATGAGGTATCTGCCAGCTGGAGCATACTCTTTTTTTTTTTTAATTTTTATTTATTTATGATAGGCACACAGAGAGAGAGAGAGAGAGAGAGAGAGAGGCAGAGACACAGGCAGAGGGAGAAGCAGGCTCCATGCACCGGGAGACGTGGGATTCAATCCCGGGTCTCCAGGATCGCGCCCTGGGCCAAAGGCAGGTGCCAAACCGCTGTGCCACCCAGGGATCCCTGGAGCATACTCTTGAATCAGAAAATAAAAATAAAATTGTTTTATAAAGTGAGCATCATTCTATTTCCTTTATCTTATATTTTATTAAATCATGAATGTCATAATTTAAATATGAAGTATAAAATAAGAAAGAATGCATGTACCCTTTATAAAGAAATCCAGAATGAGTGTTCTTATATGATCACTTCATTGTGATCTACCAGAAATCTATTAGATAAGGAGTCTGTGTTTGACATAGATAACAATATAATATTCCTGAAAAAGGAATATAATTCTGAATTTGCAAATAATACATTTCTGCATCTGAAATTTTTAAAAAAATAGTCACTTATTGATATAAATGTTTTTATGAAGAAAGATGATCTGGTGATGTGATTTTTGTCATTCTACATCAAGTAACTGCCAACTCTGATGAGATTTCTCACAATCAGAATTCCCTACAATGAATCTGGATGGCAAAATAACACAAGAAAAAAATACACACACACACACATACACTATATATACACAAATGCTTAGATATGATTTGTATGGAAATATTTTAGGGGTATATGAATTGTTTCAAAAGGAGAAAAACATGGGAGCTGTTCATATCAATTTTCAAATAATTGAATGTAGTTAAATAATTCTGAAATTTTACTGATAGCATATGTTATGCTTACATCCTATAACTAAAAAGTTTTTATGTATTTTGTCCATCCATAGAAATATAAGAAATATTCCAGCTTAAGAGATCTTCAACATATTTGCCACAATTAAAAGCTATCTTGGTGATAACAAGGTCAAATAATCCTTAAAACACACACACACACACACACACACACACACGGAAAAATGTTTCTCTTCTAAATTGAAATCGTAATAATCCTTACCATGCTACATGTATTATTTTTGTATTAGTTACTGCACTAACCCAAGAATCCTCTTGTAAAAGTTTCTGGGTCACCTAGCTGTCCTTCTAAATCTCATCACATCTTTTAGGCAAAGCTCTTACCTCTATTCTAAGATTATAGTCTTTTTTTCTGCCACACATAATCTCATTTGAAGTCAATTCAGGGAAAAATAATCTCATCACTGGCCTTTTGAGTACCGTCCATCTTTGATACATCTATATTGCAAGCTACATAGAACAATTTTACATATAATTTAAAAACCTAAGAGCACCATATTTTTAAAAGGTGCAGAAGATTTATGTTCTTTCATTTTTTTCCCCTATACAACTCAGAATATTTCTTGATTGGCCATGTTTAAATATGGAGCACTATTAATTAGAATTAAATTGATGAGGACATTTACTTCAACTTAATAATGCTTAATATTATCTTCACATTATATGAGATTGTACTGATGCTAATTATGGAAAGGGGAAATAAAAGAGAAATTTAAACATATTGATGTCCAGGTACTTTTTTTTTTTTTTTTTCATTTACCTGACTCTAGGTATATAGCCTGATTTGACTTGAATAGAATTGCCAAATAGCACAAAGGATGCAAGTTTGATTGTTTAACTTCAGTTTAAGTGAATAACATTCCAAGTTATTTGTTACTTTCCAACATGGGACAGTACCTACAGTATATTGGCTGACTTGGGAAATCATCTCTATGGTTCTCTTGACCTGCTTTCAAGATTCATTACATTGCTGTTGTAATTGTATTAACTCAAAAGTCTATTATAAATCTAAAACATGTCTTTTTGTACTCTACACACTTTCTTCTTTTTCAATGAAAGAGAAGACATGGGGCAATATAAAACCCTTATGGCTCTACTCAAAGAAAAATATGCATTTTCAAATTTGTTCTTTTTTTCAATGCCATAATCATGAATAATGTAAATTTATTTTTTCCTGAAAAAAATGATTCCAGAAAAAGTTAACCTTTAATAGTTTACAAAGGGGAGACAATCACTATTTAATGCTTTTAAGTATGGTAAAGCTGAGATGACTTAATTATACCATTTATGTTAATGAGACCATTCTCTGATCACTAATTATAATCTGGTTACAAAAATAGTACCATGATGTACTTTGCTATTGTAGTATTTATCCCTTCTGTTAGGTAATTAGCATTAAGAAGAGCAACATATTGGAACACAGCAATTTAAGGTGACAAAAATTGCTGGAATAGTATCACATATAGTCCTTTGGAGATTTCTCGTAGTACTTTTAATGTAAATTTTGATGGGCTATTAGTTTTCATTAATGGTAGTTTGAGTACTTACAGAAGACAACTATGTACTATACTTAGTGCTGGGCAAACTGCCTGGATATATTTCATATATTACTGTTACTTTAATGAATAGTGTTATGGCAATTAGAAGACTGATGGCTTAGAAAATTTAGGTGGATATATTTGAAGTTCTTTGCACTAAATGACATTGCTTGGTATACGATAAAAAGTATCTTATCCTTTTTTGAAAAGTATGATTTGAAAGGAGAATTACTTTAAATATATAGCATAATTATAGTGCATTTAAAATAAACTGTTTTCTATATATCAAATTACTGACAGAGATGCAATATAAGTAACAATTACATCACTAGATCTTTTGCTGAAAAATAGACATAAACACAGTTTTTTAGTAAATAGATTATCTTTTGAATTTTTTTAATTGATATGTTAGTTAGCTTTTCATTACTTGTGTGTTTTTAAGTAGAACACACATAATCCAAGTATAAAAACAATAATAGTTACGTAAATATCTAATATAAATGCACTGATGATCATTTGTATATCTAAGAGAATTAACATTTTTTTAAACCTTGAGATACAACTGGGGTTATTTTTCTGTTTTTAAAGATTCTAAATTAAAAGAACCATTTTCGGGCAGCCTGGGTGGCTCAGTGGCTTGGCACTGGCTTCAGTCCAGGGCCTGATCCTGGAGACCCGGGATCGAGTCCCATGTCGGGCTCCCTGCATGGAGCCTGCTTCTCCCTCCGCCTGTGTCTCTGCCTCTCTCTGTGTGTCTCTCATGAATAAATAAATAAAATCTTAAAAAAAAAAAGAACCATTTTCAAGCATTATATACCATCTTTCTTGAATGTTTTCTACTGATTAATACCTTATAGATATATGATCTGGTACCTAGAGATCACTCTCTCAAAAAAAGTCAGGCTGTTTTGTTGTGTTTTGGTTTTTGTAATAAGTTAATATTCTTTCTAAATCCAGATAATTTTAACTGGCATAATACAATTGCATAAACATATAAATCATTAAAGCTCTTAATTTTAAAACAATTGAAATTAAAGCAACAAAGAGTTCTTCAAAGTTAAGTGTTCTAAAAAACCATAATTGTTTTCTTCATATGATTAATTTTATGTTTTTTTAATTTCTATAAACATTAACCATAACAGCTTGAAATAATCATATTTACTAGAAATTTCTCTTCTTATTAAAATATATAATTATTAATAGTAACATTGTATGTAATAAATTGGAAATAAAGTAAAACACATGGGGCAGAACTAATTCCATCATCATTAAGAATTTCATAAACATGAAAGCTAAAATCTTTAGAGAAGTAAAGTTATTGTAGATTTCTACTCCTAGCTCATACTATAAGCATAAGTTAACTATATATTCTATTGTAGTAGACTACTTTAGTAGCAGCACATGAAATGTCAAGTATTTTTTAAGCAGAATAAAACTTTAATGGAGGGGGAAAATAAATTAAATCACTATAGCAATAAAAAAAATAGGCTCTTCATCTAAAAGTAAGAGGTGTTCAAAAATATGGTTAAACAGTCAATTTTCACTTCCTGTTCTTTCTTCCTTACATGTTCTTCCCCCACATACCTGAATTACTCATTCCCTCACTTCCTTCAGATTTCTCCTCAACTGTCATTTTCCAGTGAAAATTGCTGTGACCTCTCCACGCAAAATTGACATTTTTCTGGCGCCTTCTCCTCAACTTAACTCTGCACTCCTTATTCTTATGCCATGGTTGAATTTTCTCCATTAGTACCTTCCATCACCTGACAAACTTTATTTCTCTTGTGTATTTGCTTATACATTTGTTTTCTCCCACTGGGAATATCAGTCCCTTAATGATGGATTTGTTACCTGCTGTAAGTTCTGTTGACTCTCTAGCACCTAAATTAGTGCCTGGCTCATAATAATCACTTGGCAAACTGTTGAGTAAATGAATTGAAATTGGGGCAAATAAATTGCTATCTGCATTATAATACAAAATATATAAGACTAAGATATGTATAAACATAGAGACCCAAGTCCAGACTCTTTTTTTATTAAGTTACATTTAAAATAAAGAAAACAGAAAGAATCTTTTTGATAGAGGTTTCTCAGCCTCAGCACTACTAGCATTTTGAGCCAAATAGTTCCTTGTTATGGAAGGCTACCCTGTGCCTTTTAAGATGTGTACCAGTATCCCTGTTTTACACCCACTAGAATGAGAGCAGCAACCTCTCTATCCAGTAGTTGTGACAATCCAAAATGTTTTCAGACATTCCCAAATGTTGCCTGGTAGACAAAATTGCCTTGGGTTGAGAATAACTTGCATAGTGAAAAAGAGATCTAACTTTGGAGTTAGAATTATGTTAGAAACCCTCTTTGACCTTGGACAATCTGCATTGTTTGCAGCAGTAACACTGCAGTCAGAATGTCTTCTTTGCATGGTCACCGTGTCCATTAGCACTAATATGTGTATCTTTAGAGAGTAGATGGTCTGAAAATAACAGAAGTGAGCAGTGCAGCATAATGGATAAAAATATAATTTAAAAAAATATACCTGAATCTGTATTTTCAACTAAAGATATGCATGCATGTGATAAAAATTGGAGCAGTCTCTATAGCCTTTTTGAACCTAGCTGTTGCTAATTAAAAATTCATTTTGGCTAATAGTTCAAAGCAATATATAGATTTATCTCATATTTAATAGCTGCACTATATTTCACTATACAGATATTTCATGATTCACTTGGCTAGTCATTTATAATAGATAGACAGGTTTTATCCCTTGACTTTTCTAATCACAAGTAAAACTTCAAAATATAGTCTTGCATACATCCCAGTGCCCATATATCATAGTGTAACTATGTCTACAGGACAAATTCCTAGAAGAAACACAGACTTTAAAGTCTAAGAATCATGGACTAGGAAGCTTGCTACACTATTTATTAACTATGTAACCCTGGGTGATTAATTTAGGCTAGCTGAGCCTCTGGTGGGACCTGTGGAATAAGCAGTGTTAATGGTACCTGTCTCAGGAGATTGCTGTGAGAATTACATGAGGTAGGATTTGTAAATTAAATACTAGAATGCTTTATTTATTTATTATTATTATTAAATAGAATAATGCTGTTAGGCCCAGCTGTGGAAGATTACCCTGAAGAGCCCAAACCATTCCAAATACTAAAGTTTTCATTTCATTTTGGAAGTCTTTTATTTGTGGGTGTTTATGAGTATTTTATGTTCTTCTGCCGTTAAGCTGTTTAGTTTCTCTGAGAACAAACACAATCCAATATAACCCTCTCTTCCTGCATTTCTATATACATATGCATATATAATAAGTGCCAGAAATAATTGACTATATTTTATACATTTATCTTATTACTCATTTTTCTCTTTCCAATTTAAATCATTATATTATAAAATATTTTCTCTTAAAGTTTATTTCAATGCATCCTTAAATTCTACATTTATGATTGTGATCATTTTGCATAAACATTTATGCTTTGAAAATATATTTTGATTGCTGTGGCAGATGTTTTTGCATGTAGTTGGTCATTGTTTTATTTATTCATACATTCTATTACTACTTACTGAAATGTACTCAGTGTAAAGCATCTTGCTGTCTGTCATGAATGATGCATATATGAATAAAATGTCCCAAATTATGGAGAAGTGAGACAGATTCACACATTAGAAAAGACAGAAAAAAAATCCACTATATTAGGAAAATATAAAGGGGTCCAGAGGGGAGAAAAATCTCAAATTACATGAAGGCAAAGTTGAAATAGGCCTTGAAGGATGGCATTTCACCCATTAGGGTAGCTGATAAATATGGAAAATAGTCAAGGAACAAGAAATAGCAAGACAGAGAGAAGTAAGTAGGGCATAAATAGATACAGGGGGACCTCTGTTGGATGTATCACATCTGACTGACAGGAAACAAGGGTAGAGGTGGATCACATGAACAACCAAGTTGTGACCAGGAATGCTCTTCCCAGTATTGGAAACTGAACTTCAGTCAGTACCTCAGGTGAATTCTGGGGGAGTGAATGTTCACAAATCTCATTGGCCCTAAATTTCTTTTTCTGGAAGGTGGGACTAATACTGCTTTGGCTTCTAACACATCTTACTGACTCTGGGTTCCTTTATCTATAAAATGAAACTAATAATGCTCTCACAACCTTTGGTGAGTGAAAAGGAGTTAAGTTGTGAGTGCTTTTCAGACCCTCAAATGTTATGGCTAAGAAGGGGGTGCCGCAGCTGGTCTGAACATAGCAGATCTTGATAGTCTGGAGACTGGAGATTCAGAGTGAAAAAAGGTTAAGGGGCCCAATAGTCCAAACAAAAAGTTGTTAAGAATTTAGCTAGACTGTGAAAGAAAAACCAACAGACCAAACAAACAATGAAACAAATAAAGGGGGGTTGAGCTGTCAATTATAAAGGAAGATTGTCAATCCAAGGGACAGAGAAAGGGGTTGATAGAGGATTTTAAAAAAGAAAAGGAAGGACGGGCGGGAGGGAAAACTTTCACAAAAAACATGGGCCTGATTGAAACTAAGTTTTAGCCTTTTTCGCATTCAGAGGGAGAGAAATATTTGGCAAGCTTTGATTTAAAAACTAAACAAGCCAACAAAACCCTGCACTTGACAACATGTAAAGTGGACTTGCACTGTACAAAACAGGAAATTACTCCTTAAGGTGGATTATTAAAGTTAAGAATTTGTAAGTTATCAGACCCGTTCCTTGTCATACAAAGACAGCATATATGATCCCTCACACTAAATTTTACGTTGAACTTCTGAGTCCTCAGTCTAAGGACTGTAGCAAGACTAAAATGCACCACCCTCACAGCCTGTCACCTGCCATCATTTACAATACCTCGCAGGTGCCATAACAACCTGCCACGATAATTCATTTTAAGTAAAGTAGAAAAAAAAAAGGCTTTCAATGATTTCTGCATGCCAGTTTTACTGAGTTGTTTGTTGTATGCATATTTTTCCACATTCCTATCATTATTTATAAGGTATATTATCTATCTGAGGACAAAAATAAGTATGCAAACTGAGTACTAGATATGCTTTATTTTTAATAAATCCTAACATCAGTCATTATATCAAGTAATATCTTGCTGAAAAGAATACAGATACATATAAAAAAATTGAGAAATCAGCCAAGAAAGCGTAAATGTTACTGTAGGTAAAAACTAATTTTTTTGGGATTAGCTTAGCATTTCTTTCCTCAGGTCAGCATGGAGACAATTGTAACTGCTTTGTTGTAGAAACTCTCCTGGGAAGGTGGGAAACACCTATTCTGCAACAATATTAACACTATATTCATTCCTAAGCAAATAAATATGAACTTCTCTGATACTCAGATGGTTCTGGATGCATTTTAATCTGTCAGCCTTGGCTTTCCCATGACAAACTATCCATGTGCTGAGACTCTCCACAGCAGCTATTATGATGACCTCAAATCTGTGAAGTGAGCCTATGAAAAGTATAATCAAATATCCGTAGGAATTCTATTTGTTAAAGCCTTCCAAGGGCTCTTGAAAGAGCAAATTAATTTATTTGGTTAACACTGACTTAAAACAAGTGTGTGCATAACCAAATCAAGAGAAGTGAAAAGCCAACTTTTTACTCAGTAAAAAGGGTTGTGTTTGTTTTTGATAGGAGACTGAAAACGCACATGAAACGTGCCTTTCTCTCCTTCTTTATTGATCCTAACAGTAGCCCCAATTCAATATCCTTCTCATATTTACATATTAAGCCTATTCGGGCAAATTGTTACTTGAAACAGATCAATAGGATGATATATTTAAACTATGATCGAGAACAGAAAAAATCAGCTGAGAGAATTTAGGTATTCATAGAAAATGCATAATTAAAGATTTTTTTTTTTTTTGCCTTTACCTGTGACTCAATCTTTTATTTTTAAAGAGAAGTTAGCTAAGTTTTGCAAGTGATTTTAAGATTAGATAGCTACTTAGATATTTATAAAAAGTAAAAGCTAGGGGATCCCTGGGTGGCTCAGTGGTTTGGCACCTGCCTTTGGCCCAGGGCGTGATCCTGGAGACCCGGGATGGAGTCCTACATTAGCTTTTGCTTTATTTTTTTTTTGATATCCATTTTATTTATTTATGATAGACATAGAGAGAGAGAGAGAGAGGCAGAGACACAGGCAGAGGGAGAAGCAGGCTCCATGCCTGGAGCCCAACGTGGGACTCGATCCTGGGTCTCCAGGATCACGCCTTGGGCTGAAGGTGGCGCTAAACCACTGAGCCACCTGGGCTGCCCTAAAAGCTAACTCTAAGACAAGAAACATAAGCAATTCTATATTGTAAACATTCACTGAATTCTCAACTAAAAGTCAAAATAGAATAATTTTGCCTAATAACTAGAATAGATTCATATGAACTCTGATTAGCACAACTTCAGAATGAATATTATTTTTATTCACGATTTTTGCTGTCTCTCCAGTATTGCTTCAACTTAATCAATGATTTATCTGCAACAATTTCTTGTACCCTGGATCAACCCATTATCAATAAAATCATACAAGGTTTTTAAGAGTTTGTAACTCATATGGTCAAGGCTCATACTTTTTGCAGAATAGAAAATTAAGGATTACAGTTCAGTAATTGTCCCAAATACATAGATTTTTAGTGAATAGTAGAAATCTCGAGCACACTTTTTAAATTGGTAAATATAATGACCTTAATGATTTCTTATGTTACTGTTTTTTTTTAAGTCTATGATTTAATCACACAATAAAGATTACTTACCTATTTTGTGTCTAAACATTGACTTGGTAGAGAGGCCCAGGGAAGGCTGACCCAAGATGGGCCACTTTGGCATAAAGATTATTTTGAGTTAAAAGCAATCAAAACCCAGCAAATGCAGGAAAAGCTCTTTGCCTTCTACACAACTGCCTAAATTCACATTAGAAGGGAGAGTCCCCCCCCCTTATAGGAAGAGAACTATTAACAGAGATTCCCCTTTACCTAAATAACTTATCTGCAATAAAAGAGCAACCTGGTTGTTCTAAACCTTTCCTTTCTCCTTGTTAGTGAGCTACTTCCCCTTTGTAGCCTCAGGCCCCTCCTCCTCTCCTTAGCCCAGATAACCTCATGTTGCCTCTTTGCCTTTGGGATTTCACATCTGTGTAGATTCCTTGTATGTACACCTATTAAATTTGATTTTCTCCTGTTAATCTGTCTCATGTCAATTTGATTCTAAGTCTAGCTAGAAGGATCACAGGGCAGAGGAAGGTCTTTCTCTCAGACAACATTCAAGAAGAATCTGCCATGTTAACTTTGGACTTCTTTTTTTTTTTTTTTTTTTTTCATTTTTTTTTTTTTCATTTATTTATGATAGTCACAGAGAGAGAGAGAGAGAGAGAGGCAGAGACACAGGCAGAGGGAGAAGCAGGCTCCATGCACCGGGAGCCTGACGTGGGATTTGATCCCGGGTCTCCAGGATCGCGCCCTGGGCCAAAGGCAGGCGCTAAACCGCTGCGCCACCCAGGGATCCCTGGACTTCTTATCTGTAAATACCATCCTAAAGAAAATTTCCAAAGGTCATTTAGCACCATAAAACAAAACAAAAATTAGATGTGCAACTGAATCTCAATGAAACTACCTGCATCTTCAGTGGAGAGTACAAAGAACAATGAATAAAAAGCTCGTAAGATGTGAGTGTGGGGTGAAGTTATAAATTCAAGCTTATTCCCCTTATAGTGCCCAGAACTCAAATTCTTGCCCTAGAAAAGCTTGATAAATTACTCCCTGACACATTTTAATGGACCATATCATGATCAGCCTGTGATTAAATAAGATGCTGACCATTAAATCCACAAATACCAAGGATTTTCAATAGAGACATACAGATTTCTTCAAGTTTGCTTATGTAGTTCCCATACCCTCACTTCTATTCTAAATCTATGGTCCATTTGCCCCTGAACCTCCCTGCCACACTCGAAAAAAAAAAAAAAAATACAAACTACAGTAAGTTATCATCCTATTTCCTGAATTCCCTCTTATTTTCTTCAAATACCAATAATTCTTTCAGCCAGTTCATTTGCTTTATTTGTGTCTTTCCTCTCAGTACCATGCATTGTTTTTTCTAACTTTCACTTTAATGTGAATACAATGTACACTTCGCTCTCAAACTGCATATGCTGACAGTGAAAAGGAATACAATGTTAAATATAATCAATAAATAACCCACAAACCCTAATTTTAGTCAGTTGTTTCAACCTCTTCCTCATTTTCACAAGGACACTTGAGGATGAATGGTGACTTGATTAACTTAAGTTTACCTCACTGTCTCCTGCAGGCATTAACAATCAGGAAAATGCCAGCTGGACATTAGTGGCCTTAGCTCCATCCTCTTCTCTCAATAATTCAAAGCCATCAGTATAAATGATGATGATCAAACCAGAGGTGAGAACTAACTGGTGTTCTCTGGGCTGAATCAAGTACGCCCATCCATGGTTTTTTGTGATGGTTGTTTTTGTTAGTTTCCTTGATTCATATAGTGTTAATTTTCACAATTAGTCTATACAGTATGTTAGCTTGCATTTTTTTTAATATGACTACTTGCTAAAATTTAAAAATTATGAGATTTTTGTTTTGTTTGTTTTACCTGGATTTTTTTGCCTCCCTTGCAAAATGAAGGATCTGGCACGACTGTTTAATGTTCTTTATGGCAAAAACAAGTGGAGTTGAGAGATGAGGCATTAGTTTTCTCTAGTTTTATCATACTTCCTGTCATTCCCGTGTGAGTCTGGATATGAAGCTTAGACTTAGTTTCTACTATCGTGTTGGAACGATTGGGTTTTATTATACCTAACACGCTTTACTATTCACAATTATTTTGATTCTATTAAATAAGTATTTGATTTTGTAATTCTGTTTACAAATGAATGAGTTCTGTAGATGGAATGAAATGTAGATTACTTATCTCTTGCGGTTTTAACAAATACCCCCAAAACTTAGTATTTTAAAACAATAAACATTTATCGTGTCACATAGTTTCTATGGGTCAGGAGTTTGGGAGCAGGTATATGGGTCGTTCTGGGTTAGGGTCCTTCTTGATGTTGCTACAAGCATTGGCTTGGGCTACAGTCATCTGAAATGTTAACTGAGATGGAGGCTCTACTTTCAAGATGACACACTCATATAGCTACTGGCTGAATGTCTCAGTTCCTTGCTGTGTGGACTTTTCCATTGGTCTGTGTGAATGACCTCATGACATGTCAGCTGGCTTTGTCCTGAGTGAGCCATCCAAGAAAGAAAGGACAAGGAGGAAGGCTCTTGCCTTTTTAGGATATTGTCTCTAAAGTCATATACCATCACATTTGTCTCATTTTATTCATGAGAAATGAGTCACTAAGTGTAACCCACACTCAAGGGGACAGAAATTAAGTGGTACTTCTTGCAAGAAGTATCAAACTGTGAAATCAAGATAGAGCAATCTTGATTTGGGGGTTTTGGACTTGGCTATACCATCAAATAATTGCTTTACTTGAATCTAGGTATTACCAAATACTTTCTACTTTACCTGATCTTTTTTTTTTCAAGATTTTATTTGTTTATTCATGAAATACACACAGAGAAAGAGAGGCAGAGACATAGGTAGAGGGAGAAGCCAGCTTCCTGTGGGGAGCCTGATGTGGTACTCGATCTCAGGACCCCGGGATCATGACCTGAGCCAAAGGCAGAAGCTCAACCACTGAGACTTCCAGGTGCCCCTGCTTTACCTGATCTTAATATTTCAAAGTACTTTTCAGTTTATTTTGTATATATAATTCTAAGTAAAACTGAGAACTCTAAATAGTTATAATTTATAATCTTTGAGATCTGAAAAAAATGGTAAGAAGTATCTAAAGAGATTTTCTCATTCATTTTAGGAAAACTACTTTTAAATTTTAGCAAAATACAAACTTTCAGTTAGTTATCTATTGCCGAGATAGTATACCTAGGTAGTATACTCTGGTGTGTGAACTGTAGCTTCATAGCACATTATTTCCTTGTTTTCTAGATGTGTAATTTCAGTATTATTGTAGGCAAATAGCTTCTTAAACATTTATAGCTATAATCATCAGTAATCCCCCAGATAGTAAGTTGTAAAGTTCTTCTGTTTTACTTTTACATTGCCTTTTTTTATATGACTATAATACTTAGTCTCAGCAGGAAACAGGTCATCACCCTTTATTCCATCCCCAAAGAAAATGAGTGGAGATTCCTTAAAAAAAAAGGGGGTGGGGTGGGGAACTGAACAGCAGAGCAAGTTCAGAGCCAAGCTAGGGAATTTTGTAAAATAGAAGTTTCTCTGCTGCTTCTCTAAGGTACTGTTCTTTAAGTTTTAAACCTCTGAACTAATGATGTATTTTGATATATCCACTGAATGCATTGTTGACAATGGAGGCATTAGTAAGTTTTATTATATTAATTTTTATCTTTTAGGTTTGATCAAATTATGGTGGCAGGGAGGAGTATACATACATGGCCTTTCACTTGCTACAATAATTTTAATTTATGCAAAGTTGGATTCTGATGCAGTGCTGATGTCATATCAGTTTCACGGTGCTGACACAGTATAGGCATTATGATTTCTCCCAAATTTTCTCTCTCCTATTTTATCAGGGAACAAAACTACCTGACTTTATTTTATTTTGCTACAAGAGATTACTGCTCCATTTTTGAGACTTTGTTTACAGCATCGAGTTCTGTAAGTTTGGTATTCATTTTCTACTAAGTGCAGGGTGGGTGGCAATCACGTTACCAGAAATAAATCTTTACAAACCTTTTTATTTTTCTATGAGGAAATGATTTTTATAATGTATATATAAATATATATATACACATACATGTATATAAATATATAAATTCACTAAGAAGTCAAAGACGTTTTTTGAAATGTTTTAACATATTTTAACAGTTTTCCCTCTAATTTATTGTGTTCCTTGGCTATATTACTCGCTAGTCTGGGTTGATTTCATAAGGTATGTTAGAATTCAATTTTTGAAAACATAATGTGGGTGGTGATTTGGGGACTGTTGCAGAATTTAAACTCTGCTATTTCTACTCTGGTAATTTGAAATACATACAAATACACATAAAACAAAACTTTCCTGTTAATGTGGCAAAGCTGAGTAAAATAAAATAACCTTATTTTCCTTATTGCCTTGTAAGAAAATTATAAATAAATTTGTGCTTTATAATAACCTACTTGTCAGATACAATCTGTGTGTGTTAATATGTCAGTGTAACTTCTGAAAACACATAATGAAAAGAATGGAAACATCATGTTCTACAAACAATATAGGAATTGTCTAAAGACTAGAAAACAAATTGGGACATTATTAAAAATAAGTTTTTTTTTGTTTTTTTTTTTTTTTTACAATTTTAAATTCCTCCTCTGCAGAAAAACTCTTAAAAAAAAAAAAAAAAAGAAAGAAAAACACTGGGGATCCCTGGGTGGCTCAGCAGTTTAGTGCCTGCTTTTGGCCCAGGGCGCAATCCTGGGGTTCTGGGATCGAGTTCCACATCGGGCTCCCTGCATGGAGCCTGCTTCTCCTTCTGCCTATGTCTCTGCCTCCCTCTCTCCTTATGTGTCTCTCATGAATAAATAAATAAAATCTTAAAAAAAAAAAAACACTAATTCTAAGAAACAATTAGAAAAAAATGGTGAAAATGATAGCATGAAGACAGCCATTTAGTATGATATCATGATAGCATATTATATCAGATATCTGCAAGTGGTAAAATCCCAGAGTGCTTTAAGATCAAATTAAGTGACACTAGACTCTATCTTTGATATTTGTATAAAAATCTACTTTCTCAAAAGTTTATTCCCATACATTTCTATGTGATTCTCACAACTTTGTTATTAAGGCAAATATATTTATTACCTGTAATTCTCAGCTATTGAAACTGAAATATTATTTGTGATTAACAATTGATTGAAACAATCTCTTTTCTCTCTCTCACAGAATGTTCTTCAGTTTTGTTTTAAGAAGTGTCCATGTTTATATTTATACTTCAGAGACAAGTACACTGTCTACTTAAAAGATTTTAAATACATGTTAAACTGAACTGAATTTTAATTTTTTTCCTACATCCCAGACTCATCCTGTTTAAATAATAATTTGCAATATCTAAACCTTATTCACTTTCATTCAGATATTTTAAATCTAATTGAAATAAAAGGTGATAAAAACCACTTTTAGTAGAGAATAAATTTTCATATTCTTCTCAATTAATAACTATTTACTTTTAAACCTTACTATTATTATTTTTAATTTACTTATTTATTCATTAGAGACATGGAGAGAAAGGCAGAGACACAGGCAGAGGGAGAAGCAGGCTCCATGCAAGGAGCCCGATGCAGGACTCAATCCTGGATCCTTGGATCACGCTCTGAGCTGAAGGCAGATGCTTAACCCCTGAGCCACCCAGGTGTCCCAAAATTTTATATACTAATTAACAGTCATTAGTGAAAACAAAACCAAAAATAATTAACATTCAATTTGGGAAATGACAAGAGGTGATGAAGGTAGAATATTGATTTAAAAGATTTATTACCTATATAAGCGTTTAGAAATATATTCGCATTGTTATTTCATAGCATTTATACATCTATATAATTATATACACATATATACACACAAATACATATATGCTATCCTGAATACCTCATATTTAGAATTGCTAATATGAAATCAGTTTTCTGATTTCCTGTAACCAAACATAACTGCTGAGAGTCTATCTGGGAGATTTAATCCTCATACTGCTGACCTACCATGAATGTCAGTTTAGAGCCAGTCATTCATTAAGTAAAGCCACAGCCATCTTACCAAAAAGCATGTCTTTTTGATATCTACTCTTACATCTTTCCTAAAACACAAACTATTTTGTATTAAAACTCATATTTCAAAAATCCACTTCTAATATCAATACAGAAGTTGATTATTTGTTCTTAAAAAGCCATACCTCCCTGCTAGCTTCCTAATTGTCTTATTCATCTAGCATCTTTTTTTTTTTTTTCCCTCAAAGACTGAACCAGAATGAATGGAAATGAGGCTCAAATTAGTAAGGCTACTCATCTCTAAAAATAAGAAAATTATTTGTGGGAGAATAATTTCATTCTTTGGTCAATGGGTCCTGTGACCTTGTTTTTTGAATTATCTATGTGGATCAAGCTATCCTTTATAAGCAGGGATAAGCCAGATTTGACTTTATTTTGACAAATACATGAGTCCCTTACACTTTAGAACACTGCAGTAGAACAAAGAAAATAATCGTAAAATAATACAAGTCATAGGCAAGAATCAATAACGGTAAAGTCTGTATTGCTAACAGCACAAAAGTCCCTGATCTGGATAATCTTACAAGCATGTTTGCTAAGGTTAAAAATAAATAAATAAATAAAAAATAAAAAAAAGAAGAGGAGGAGGAGGAGGAGGAGGAGGAAGAAGAAGAAGAAGAAGAAGAAGAAGAAGAAGAAGAAGAAGAAGAAGAAGAAGAAAAAACTCTCATAGAGATGTGTAATTTGAATGAGCTTCTGGTGTTAATGGAACAGTAACTTTTCTAGGCTTTTAACAGGTCATAATTAATCAGCCCCAATCAATACCGAGCATCCTCACTATAGAACCATTGCACTTACCCATGATGGTTAGGGCTGTAGCTTTTGTTAATTCTTCTTTCATTGACTCTATTACTTCTAAATTACCACCATCCAGGTTGCATCTATTTATGGTTCCATTTCCCGAACTGATCCAATAAAGCTTGTTTTCCACATAGTCTATCGATAGACCTGTAATTAAATTATACAACTTAAACATAACAGTAGCCATTTAAATAGTAATGTTCACCTACCACTAGATTTGAGGGGAAAAATAAGTTGCAAGCTTAGATTTTTGTCTTTAAAAATAAGACCTGGCTAATAGGGAAATATACTGTTTTAACTATCTGTGGAACAATATACTTTTATAGGCACTTAAGCGTTATCTCTGTTGATAATCAAAACAATCTTGCGACACTGAGAGCAATGACTGTCTTATTTCATGAATACGAAAAATAGTACCCAGAATAGTTAAGAAATCTATTTGGGTCCATAGCTAGCAAGTGGACATTACAGAAATTTTAACAAAGTTTCAATTTCCAAATTGAATGCCTGCCCTCTTCATTACACTGCTTTGCCTCAGAAAATTTTAACACATAATACTCTTTTGGGAAACTATTATCATTGATGAAATTTTTAATCCCCCCCTTTACTTTCAGTAAAATTTACTTTAGGCAGTTTTAGATTCAAGTTGGTGGTTTCAACTATTTTCAAGTAAATACAAAGGTAAAGAATTTCAAAAAATCATCATGTCACTGAAGCATGGGATTAGTTGGGCTTATTTAGGGGCTGTCATGGGGCAATAAACCATCTAGTAAGGGAAACAAGCCAAAGGCATAAGATCATTATCCTTATGTCACAGTGTATCACTGTAGGTTAGCTTTATTGTATTTTACAGATGATTTCATATGTTATAGCAGTTTTCATGGTTTTCAAAGGTCTCAGAATATGTATATTTTGATTACCAAGGGTTCTTGGTATGCTTAATTACTGGCATGTTCAGTAGTCACAGTGTTCATGTTATAACAATAACTCTGTGGCTCCATGTTGGTCTTCTATGATCCACAACTGCTTGTGGAAAAGCATATGTGGACATATACTCAGGCATACAGTACACTAAATTATTTCTGGAATCTTCCTCAGAAAATGAATGAAGCAAACCACAAAAAAACAAAACAAAACAAAAACAAAAAACCCAAAACAAAAACCAAACAGCTAAGCAAACAAAAACCTTCCCTATTTAAAAAAAAAAAAAAAAAAAAAAGCAAACAAAACTAAAAATCAAGACAATTTTCCTTTTAAAAAAGGAAGGAAAGAGACACATGAAAGAATCATATGAGTCCCAGAGCATTGAGAAAGAGTTAAATATAGTCCAAATATTTCTAGCTACAGATAGTCTCAATCTAGAGAGTAGAATTGATTTATCAGACCACTTTTAATCAAGTAGAAATAATACAAGTCTATACAATATATCAGCTCTTTATTGATTTATTGCTATGTTTTACCAATAGAAGTCTGGAAGGTACAGAATAAACCTAATAAATAAAATTAGACATTTCAGGGATAAAGTATTCAGATTTTTTTATGACTACTGCGGGTGATTGGCTTTAAATACTTGAGAAAACAATCAAATAAAAACCATCATATTCATATTATTTGGTGTAATATTTTCAGGTTGAAAGTCATCCATCATTCAAGTTTTTTATGAGATACAGTTTGGCTATTCTGTAAGTACTTTCTGAGTCACCTCCATGCATTTTTTTCTAGTAACAATTATGGTTTGACCACTTATTGTTCAGATGTGGTCTATTTTGCTTTCTGCTTAGTTGGCTATCTAAATCACCTAATTCTATCTTTAATCAACAATGAAGAATATCTTACTAGAGATTTATGGTACAAAATATATCCCAAGCATTTTACAGTCAAATTTTCATCAAAAATTGAATTAAATACATTTATGAAGAATTCCTTCTAAGCAGTTATCTATCCCTATGTATTCTAAATTTTATCTTTCAATCAAGCCAAACCAGCAGAGAGCTATCTGCATTTTTAGACCATTGGATTTTTGTTCTTCATTTAATCTGTTGCTCAATTGAGCTCTGGCATTTTGCCCTTTATTTAAATGAAGGATGCTATAAGAAGTAGCCATAGGAAAACCACTGTTACACTTCCCAGGATATAGTGTCTGAAATAACATATCCCATAGTGACCTCTTTATACAAGGACCCAAGGGAGAAATGTCTTTCAGGGCTCTGTGCCAAAAAAAGCTATAGTGGAACATATAAAATTGTAACTGATCATATTTCTCTCTTTGCTTTTGCTGCAAAGAACCTAAAAAGTCATATTTGTGATCCATCTGCAGAAATTATAAAGGAATTGCATTTACACCACTACCAGCTTCAATAGACTAATCTATTATTTTTCTTCACCTTAATTTTTAAAATCAATATTATTGTCTGGCTTTCTTAAGGGATTAAATTCATCCAAGATTCCCCAGCCCCCTCCCCTTTTTTAAGGAAAGGGTGCATTAATACCAAATGTGCCCAACTCCAGATTAATACACATGTGCCCAAATGTGTCAGAACTTTCTCATCTACCTAACACTCTATGATTTCTAGACTCTACCATAGGCTGTGGAAAGCAGAATTTTACAGGGCTGGGAAGTTACTGTGTTGGGGTCAGAGTTCCCCAGAGTTTACTACTCAACATTTTCATGGACTTCAAGTGCCTCAAGAAAAGAAGTAGTGTAATAGTGAGCTTTTGATCTTCAATACCGAGTATAATGCCTAGAGAAGAGAAGAAAATTTATAAACACTTACTTAATTCCATTATGAAGATTGTAAGTTGTCTTCAACTAGTTCTGCCTACTAAAGTTGAATTATCACCACAACAGAATTTCTTAATACATTGCCTAAACCCAGATGCTCCGACAAAAGGGAAGAAGGGCAGTAATTCAATAGGTCTACTTGGTATGGCTTTGGATTAATGCATCAATATTAGGATAGAATAGTTTAGGATTAATCATTTTAAGATTCACAGGAAAAAAATAATTAAGTTCCCATATTAAACTACATATTCATGTGATACATCACCTAGCTACCTATGTGTAGCTTTGCTTCTGTTAAATGTATTAGTTTAACCTCTGAATATTCTTAGGCATGTTTATTTCTGGGATTACAAAAGAATTAAAATATTATTTTAAGAGGTTTTTTTTTTTTTTTTTTTTTTTTTTTTTTTGAGAGAGAGAGTGAGACAGAGAGAGAGTCAGAGAGAGAGCATGAGCCAGGGAGAGGAAGGGGAAGAAGCAGACTCCCCACTGAGAAGGAAGCCCGATGTGGGGCTTGATTCTAGGACTCAAAGATTACGACTGGAGCTAAAGGTAGACACTTAACTGACTTGAGCCACCCAGGTGCCTTGAACTGAAATTTGTTTAAAATCCTATTATGAATTCAAGAAACTGGTGATATATGTTTTAAATTCATAGATACATGAATGTTTAGAAGTATGTATTTTTAAGTGTTTAATGTAAATGTTTTCACAGCATAAGATTTTTTTTTGTCATTCTCATACACTTAGTTCTTAATAACATTGAAGAAATAATTGGTGTCCACTTATTGGAATAATTTCTGAATCCGGTCTCTGTTGCACTATTTCAAAAGATGAATCATTAAGCAGTAAACTGATAGTGCTCTGATGCAGTTGAAACTACTCAGTGATTTTAGAATGCTAAATCAATAGCCATGAGAAAACAGAATATGAGTGTGTTTATAAAAGTGTCCTAAAACCTATGCAAAGAAATATGATTATGTTTACAATAAAAGGTCCTTAGAATTGGTGACAGTGACTGAGATTAAAACATCTTCAAAAGGACTATGGAATATTTCTGCAGTATATACCACTATTAATATAGAATCATTTTTATAAGACATATTTATTTTTAATACCATCTGGGTTTGGTATTCAAAAGAATAAACCTAGATTCAATAATATAACAGGTATATCAAAGGAAGAAAAGTCATCATTTAAATTGAAAAACCTTTATGAAAAGAAAAATCTACCTTTTCACTTATCTTTCCTATTATTGTAAATAGGCAGAGTTAATTCATATGCTTTCATTCTGATCCTGTTTATTTTAGGGCAAAAGTTTCCCTTAATGTATTGTGCTAACATTTTGCCTTAAATAGGCCAGTGTATTTTTTAATTGGGACAATATAATTTCCCAAAATTATGTAATTGCTCTCACCATAGAAATGCATTGATATAAGAAACTGCATACAATTTTTTTTAGAAAAAATGTAGTCTATATTTTCCATATATTACTAAATAAAGTTAAATTCATTGAGTTTTGAATTTTGTCATAGTTCAGGGGCACCTGGGTAGCTCAGGAGGTTAAGCATCTGCCTTTGGCTCAGGTGCTGATCTCAAGATCCCAGTCTCAGGGTTCTGGGATCTAGCCCCACGTTGGGCTCTCTGCTCAGTGGGGAGTCTGCTTCTCCCTTTCTCTCTGTCCCCCACTGTGTGCTATCTCTCTCCCTCTCACTCAAATAAATAAGTAAAATCTTTTAAAAAAAGAAAATTTAGAAAGGACCAGGAAGCCCACTTTGTGTCTCATTTCTTTTTTAAATGACTCAAAATTAAATCAACATACTATACAATATGAGATTGAAACAGAAACGCATGGGGTGCCTTTGTAGTTCTCACAGTTAAGCATTTGCCTTCAGCTCAGGTCCTGATCCCAGGGTCCTGGGACAGAGCCCTGCATCAGGCTCCAGCTCAGTGGGGAGTCTGCTTCTTCCTCTCCCTCTGCTGCCCCCCCGCCTGTGCTCTATCAAATAAATAAATAAAATCTTTTAAAAATTTGTAAATGCAAATATGTAAAAAAAAAAGGAATTTTTAAAATTAAGGCTTTCTTAAGATGATAATTTCCTAATATTTTTCTGACACCAAATTTCATTTCAAATTTTTCATCCATGGCTATGCATTACAATTATCTGGAAAACTATTAAAAATACTGTTTCCTGGGCCTCATTCCCAGAAAGCCTAATTTAATTGGTTTGAGTCGGTCCCAGGAATCAGTATTTAAAAAAAACAAACAAACAACAACAACAAAAAAACCCCACAAACTCTTCAGGTGATTTTAGAATAAAAACAGTAAGAAATTCCTTTTAAAAACTGCATATTTTTATAAACCTTCAATTTGAGCATGTAATAAGTTTAATGAGGCTTTTTAAATATTGCTGGAAAATGTATCATAAAGAGATCTCTTTGGAGGCAGAGGAACGCTAAAGATATAGGTGGGGAAGAAGACATACTATGGATATTAAAACATAGATAATTAACACTAAAGCCTCTAGACATGTATGAAAAATAATATTGAAATCTTCTAAATATTCTCCTTATAGCATTATCTTCAGACAATAGAACACAATTCTTTCTGCATCTATGATTGTGATAGTTGTAAAAACTGACTATTGAAAATACAAAGTGAAGAAATATCATAAAATTGCATCCGCTACTATACCTGCAGAAGAATTATAATATTCTGGAGACTCCAAAGTGGAGATATTTTCAGAGTTCACCAGAAGAGGCATGATTTTTCGGGGAGGTAAAACTATTTCTGAAACATTGAATTTTTGGCTCCAAAGGAGCATGGTTGTTCCATGGCAAAGAAGGGGCTAACTGCCTATTCACTATCAGGCTATCTCAAAAAATAAGATTGCTTAGATTTTGTAAGTGCAGGAATAAATATGCTGAAGAAACCTGAGAACTCTTAGTGCTTCATTCCTGCTTCTCTCTGAGGTAAATATAAATATAAGGTACAGTCTTATATTTAGTTAGCTTGCCTATTCATCTTCGGGTTCATCTACCAAAGGCTAGTCAGCCTTCACCTTGCTACACCCTCACTTCACCATCCTGAAATTGTTAATAATAATATAATAGTGTCTAGCACATAGAATGCACTCAATAAATGCTCGCTATTTTTTAGTATTACAAGTTTTTGTATTTCCCTTTCAAACTAAAATCCTATTCTAAAATTTGCAACCATCTCTTTGGTAATCCCCACAACTGATAGTTTGGAGATAACTTAATGTGAGGTATATTCAGATTGTGCACTCCATTAGTAATTACAGTATCTCTCAATTATGCAGGTACATCAAAATGAGAACCTTTTATTCTGTGAAGCTCCAGAAAAGACATGCTTCAATCTGGGAGAAAATATTTGCAATCTGCTTATTAGACAATAGAGCCCAACTCCTTCTGCTTCTGGGATTGTGATAATTGTAGGAAGTGGCTACTAAAAACACACAACAAATGAACAAAAGACTAGTATCAACAAAATTACACTCAAAACTCAACAATGAAAAGAAATCCAATTAAAAAACTGGGCAAGAGAAATGAACAGATATCTCAGAGAAGGAGACATACAAATGATAATTAAGCACATGAAAACTGATGTTCAATATAAAAAAAATGCAAGTTAAAATGACAATGACATCACTATATACCTGTAAGAATGCTTAAAATTAAAACTGTGACAACACTGAATGCTGAAAAGGATGCAGAGAATACCTGGATCACTAATACATTGCTAGTGGGAATAAAAATTAGTACAGTCCCTCTGGAAAACAGCTGGGCAGTTTCTTATAAAACTAAGCATACTATTCCCATAGGACCCAGCAACTACACTCCTGGGAATTTATTCCAGAGAAATAAAAATTTATGTTCACACAAAAACTTGTACACGAATGTTTATAGCAGCTTTATTTGTAGTAGTCAAAAATTAGAATCATCTCATCTCCTTCAACCTGAGAATGCTTAAGTAACATGGCTCAGCAATAAAAAGAAGAAAAGTATTGATATATTCAATTTCAATGACTCTCTGAGGATATAAGCTGAGTGGAAAACAGCCATCCATAAGGTTACAAACTGTATAGTTGCATTTGTATAACATTTTAAAAACACAAAATGTTAGAAATGGAAGACAGATGGTGTGGGGAGGAAGGGGAAAGGAAGGTGGTAGGCAGGAGACAGGAGGTCTGGTCATAAAAGAGCAGTGTGAAGGACCACCGTGGTGTTAGAATTATTCAGGATCTTACCCTATTATTTTATTCCTTTGTTTTTCCACTATCCATAGAACATCATTCATTTTATACAGTATCTTAACTGTGGTATTGGATATAGGCACCTATGCATCTGATAAATTTAGATCTTAAAATTAAAGACAAAAAATAGTAAAACATGAAATCTAAATAATATTAATGGATTGCATGAAGGTCAGTCTCCGGATTGTAATATTTGATGTCGTTTTACATAATGTTCCAGTGGGAGAAAATTAGATAAAGTATACATGGAACTACTCTGTCTCATTTTTTATAACTTCATGTGAATCTAAGATTATCTCAATAAAATTTTTAATTAAAAAAAAGCATATTATTCAAGAACAAGTTGAGTATGTAAGGGATCAGAATATGCCACTCCAAAATATGCCACTTTGACTTAAGAATTATTGTGATTTGAAGACAAGTGAGAAAGCACACAAAAAATAAAAGCTCTTTGCCCTACTTTTTTGCTAAAAGCAGTCCTAGCCTCTTAATTAGTAGAGACCAGTCTAGACTGATAGGAACCCAGGTACCAAGAGGAATCTGCATGATAAATCAACTTTTATCTTCCAATAGTTGCCCTCAGATATTTGCCTTCTCATAGTTTCCTCCCTTGCAAGTCTAAAACCCTTTTCCTTTGCTTTGTCATCTTTCCACAAATTTGCTGTTCTTTGTTAAGATGAGCCCAACTTCTAACCACTCCTTTGGGTTACTGAGATCACTGAGTTTCCCTGCACACATGTGTGTCAGTCTTGTTAATAAACTGTTTTTCTCTGGGTAGTTTGTCATTTGTCAATCTAATTTCCAGGTCCCTTGCCAGAGAAAAGTAAGAAAAAAAGTTTTTTTTTTTTGTTTTTTTATTCCCTTCACTGCAAGTGTCTATACTATTATTATCTCAACCAGATCTAAATTTCTTTCTTGAAATCTTCCCTCTCCATTCACTCTGCATTAAGAAGTCACTGACAACAAATAGAGTTGCAGAACTAATTAGTTCTTTGTTGCTTATCTCATAGAGCTAAGATTCAGCATCTCCCCCATCCTCCCTCACATTAATCATTTTATCTCAGACAATTTATCCTATATTTCAAGCTCTTGACGATTGGCAAAAATTATGTGCTTGTAAAATAACACATGCAAAAGTAGAAGCAAGATCAGACTTGGTGTCAGGCTATTCCTGAGGAGTGTTCTGTTCTAAAAGATCATTTTAAAAGGTTTAATGCCTATAGTTTTATAATTCCCCAAAACTATAGTTTATAGCCTGATAGGTAAGATAAGACAAAATATTTTTAAAAGCACTGGATTGGGTCATTTGAATATTTTAAAATTACAGTTCCTGTCAATATCATCCTAAACATCCCCTTGTGTTAGATTTTTTCTCTAGGACACACAAGAAAATTCAGAGTTTTTAAAACACATCATAGGGACAGCCCAGGTGGCTCAGTGGTTTAGCACTGCCTTCAGCCCAGGGAGTGATCCTGGGGACCTGGGATCGAGTCCCACATCGGGCTCCCTGAGTAAAGCCCGCTTCTCCCTCTGCCTGTGTCTCTGCCTTTCTCTCTCTGTGTCTCTCATGAATAAATAAATAAAATCTTTAAAAAAATAAAATAAAAATAAAACATATCACGTTTTTGCTTTTCATGCTTAGTTTTCCTTTCTATTAAGAATAAGATAAGCCCCTTCTCTTCTGTCCCTGTCTTAAAAACAAAAACATATTTTTCCTTCAAGATCCAACTGAAATTTCAAAGTATTACCAGTTTGGGTCCTACACTTTTCTCTATTTTTCTTGCTCACACAAAATCAGTTGTCTCCTCTATTTTCAGAGTCTACTTATATTACCTTATGGCATCTGGAAATAGTACTCGTGAATGACATTGCATCAAATGATTTGTAATTATTTCTGTCGTTTTTCTTCACTCAACTATGCCTTTCTTGATAATGTATCCCGGGTTTTATTTTCAGGGTCTGGCACCTACTATACACTTCGTAACCTTTTTTAAATAACTTTTTTCTTTTTTCTCTTTTTTTTTTAAGATTGATGACATTTGAAAGAATGAGTAAACAAATGATCAGAGTAATGTATATTAATGTGTAATTTTAGTATCCTGTTTGTTAATTCCTCTGGCCTTTTTTATAAACTCTTCTTAACATTTCTTTTGAGGTGCATGACCTTATACGTTGATTATGTTTCATACATAAGTGACTACGTTGAGTAGTTTAGTGTATTTAAAGAATATAGCTACATATAGCAAGTGGGAAAATACATACAGAAGTTTGTTTTAACCTTATTTTTAAAAAGTGAGGTCCCTTGAATTCTTTTGATGTGATTAAAAAGTGCTTATGAATGTTATCCAAGAGTAGATTTCAAAATTCACATTATTCAACAACGGGTTGGAATGATTAAATAATAATTTTTTAAAAAAATTTGGTAGGTTTCAAAAAGGTGTACTTAAACGAATGACTTTTGGTTGGGATTACATTGAAAATGAAGGGAGAATATCAAGAAAGTATATAGTACAGTAGATTCTTAAGAATAAGCCATGGAGGATAATGCTGATTGACAAGCCAAGTTGCCTTCTATGAGGCTTAAGGGATAAATTCATAATATGTAAACATTTTAAACATGGAAATGGCTTTAAGTAGTAAATTAAAATCCTCTGTTATGCAAACTGCTCTAAGCACTTAGTTATCCTAGACTGAGAAATAAATCTTAATTGAGAATATTTAGTTCAACAATGGATAACAGGAATGTTGATTTGTATTTAACAGAAACAAACTTATTCAGCCCAAACTGCCTGAAGGCTCCAATTACTTGGTCTTCAGTGATACACAGTCCTAAAATGCCAACTTGGGTGTTTGATAAGATTATGATGCACTTCTATTTCAAGTATGTCACACATATGGATTTAACAACAAACAAGCAAGGGAAATCCAGTGAATTACAACATAAAAACAATTTCAAAAATTAGAAAGCCTAGTATATCAGTGACACTGCAGTTTAAAAGTAGAATTTAAAGATTCAGAAATAATTAATAGCGAGGCACAACTGGCACAGAGGTGAAATTGCTTCTTGTGTTCCCTGGCTGCTTAGAAAAGCTGACTGCTGTGTCCTAATTGGGCCCACATTTTTCAGGAGTACTGAAGTTCTGAAATTTTTTCCCTTCCTTTCCATGCTTGAAAGAGTACCAGTTTTATTCCCTGATCTTAGCTTGAGGTCAGGTAATTACTATATGAGATCAGCCTCTCTGAGCATAGCATAATGGTTAAGATTTAATATGGCTTTGGAAGCAGATAAACTTGGATTTGAATCCCCCTCTACTATCCATCACAGGCAACTAACTTCTTTCAACAAGCCTCACTTTCTGTATCTGCAAAAGAAGGATAAGAGACCCTTCCAGAAATGATGAGTGTGAGATGCTTAATGCAAAGCATTTCACAAGCGCTTGACATGTTTTAAGTGCTTAAAAAGTAGTCAGTATAATTATGTTATTTTTGTTGCCAAAGTGATGATGATTCTACTGTATCACTCAGCCTAGGCTAAGTACAAGCAAACACAAAGGTGTGGCTTCATGAGGAGAATACAGGTTCTGTAAAGGGTAATAGATAATGATTGTTTTGAGTTGATACCTTCCAGCCTCACCAAGTAGAATATTGTGTTTTCTCCTTTCATTCTGGGAAAAATAATTTATAATCTGATAATCAATATGCCTGAGGAGAGAAGCAACTGAACAGTAGCTCCTCCTTTTCTAATCACCTAATTTTCTTCATGGAAATGGTTTAGAGAATGCAGTAGGTAGGAGTTTAAGCCAGAGATTGCCCAGACAGACTCATCATGAAAAAATAATTACAATAATTTCCTGCAGTGCAAAATATCAGTGCAGTTCGATAAGTAAATAACAAAGTAATAAATATCCCTATGTATATTATTTCATGGGTATGACGACCACGTACACCAAGAAAAATAGGCTTGTATGTATTTTTTACACACATTCATATGTTCACTCACAGTACTAAAAAATTCCACTTTAGAATTCATCTTAGGGAATAGTTCTAAGAGAATCTTATAAAGTGGGATTACAATGCCATCAATTCCTGGGAGTATTTCAAAGATTCTTCTATATGAAATGTTTCCTTATGAGACTTAACTTTGATGCTAAAAGAGGACTTTGGATGTCTCCCTTTGACCTTAAACTTTCTAGTTGGTATTTTCTTTCCAGTTTGGCTTTTGGCACAGATGGAAGATAATGAGGGCAAAGCATTCCCTGATGTGAACCAAAACTACCCCCTTAAGCAATAAGGACTTCTCTGAACCAGCAAGGCTCCTGAGATTGACTCCAAGATGATGATCCTTTTGACTTTCACTGCCTACCTGTACGTACCCATGCACCTTTGCCCCATATTTTGCTTTTTTAAAACCTGGAAGTATTTTCAGCATTCTGGGGGCAGTCTTTGAGACATGAGTCCATTGTCTTCCCAGTGCTGTTGGCCTCACTGAAATACATTTATTTCACCATCACTCCTTTCTCTGCCTTTGGATTTTGTCATTGGTGAGTGACTAAATCCAGTCTGTTTGGGTCCCCCAGAGCGGAGGGCTCTTGCGCTTCTATGTGTCAGCTACAATGCTACACTAATAGCAGTTCAAATTTGCATATAAAACAAACAAACAAAAATTTGCCCACTTATTTGCACCATGGCCCTAAACTATCCAGAGGAAAGAAAAAAATAAGTAAACAATAGAAAAAATAATAATTGTTTAAAAAAGAAAACAATAATCTGAAATGCTTCAGATTTTGTGTAAAGCAGTAAACAATATGTTATTGAATATATTTTAAGAAAACGGTTCAGGCACACAGTGAAAACACTAATTAAAAAACAGTTATTGTGCAACATTATTTTTAATCTATTTTAATCAGTGCCTATAATACTCTTGAAACCTGTATCATCTTACCTGGCCTCCATCTTACCCAAATAAAGAAGCTGAAGTGACTGAATATAGACAAGACTTTTTCTGCTATAGACCAATTCACAATGATATTTTTATAGTTAATTTACAGATAACAGTCTCTTTGGCCTATTGGAATAGATCAAAAATTACAATAATATGATCAGAATGAAGAAGGCATCACTGTACAAAGAATTTAGTTTTATTTTTACAGCTAGTACTAAGAGGACCTGTTGGTAAGTAGATTTTTGTCCTATTCTTTAATTTTATGAGAAATCTCTGAGGTGCTAAGGAGATCCAAACTGCCACAGAGGGATCCCTGGGTGGCGCAGCGGTTTGGCGCCTGCCTTTGGCCCAGGGCGCGATCCCGGAGACCCGGGATCGAATCCCACATCGGGCTCCCGGTGCATGGAGCCTGCTTCTCCCTCTGCCTGTGTCTCTGCCTCTCTCTCTCTCTCTCTCTGTGACTATCATAAATAAATAAATAAAAATTAAAAAAAAAAAAAAAAAAACAACTGCCACAGAATTAGGAGAGGGAGGAGAAAGAGCAAGAGAAGCTTGTGGAAAAGCAAATTTGGAAACCAAGTATCTCCAGTGTTTCCTCTCTAGCTAGTTGTGTTTTATTTATAGGCAGTTTTGTTGACATAATTCTTATACTCCATGCTTTGAGAAAATTATGAGTATTCCTACTCATCAGATAATTGAAGGGAATGCAACATAGATATTACTCAGATCAGTTAATATACACTTTCACAAAGTAATCTTAGTCAGCTATGATATATAAATAAATCTTGGACCCATTCAATCATGGAAGAGCCTGTTGTTATTGGATAGGAAACAGTGGTCACTTCATTCAGCAAATATTTGTTGAAGATCTACTTCCATGTCAGCATTGAGCTACAAGTTAGGACACATGGTAAATAAAACAGCTATGGTTCTAACTTTGTAGTTTCCTTTCTAGTTGGTAAACAAGTTATTCAAATATTCAACAAACAAACAGAAATCTAAAATAATGACAAGAGCTAAAAGGTGAAATGGTGCTAAGGGTGTCTTTTAAGAGACTTCGGCCTTGTCAAGAGAGGTCAGGAAAGCTTCTTTGAAGAAATCATATTTGAGTTGAAATCTGGCAGACAGCAGACAGACAGACACTTGAGATGGGAGGCATTTCTGGGCAAAGGAATATCTTGTTAAAATATACTGTTAGAGGAAAGAGTCTGGCAAATTGAGAGAAGCATAAAAGGAAAATATGGCTGAAGTGGATAACACTCAGGCATACTGCAATTCCTTTTAGACAGCAAATGCCATGAAGAAAGGTCTATTATCTCCCCCTTTTGTATTATTTCCCAGTAATTGGCACTCTGTAGGAACACATTTTTTTTTTCCCTTTTCTTCAAGAGGCCCACATACATACACCAACACAAGAACCCTTACCACATGTTCCTGACTCCTTCTCCTTCCTACATCATTGCTACAAAGCGAGTATTTCATAAAAAGCCATCTTTGCATCATCCACAGTGCATAGCATATGTTAACATTAGCCACTTAATGCATAAAATTGGATTTAAGAATAGTTATTTAGAGATGTTTGTTTTTCTTTCTTTTCCTTTTTTTTTAATTTATATATGTCTACTGAAACATTATGAAGCGTTTTTTTTTTTTTTTCTCCTTCTAGGTTAAAAAGGACATGTTATCATACTTTATAATAATCTATACCAAACATGCTAAATTCAATATAATGAAGTCATTACCTAGCCTCCATTAAGAAAGCATTGCTAATTAATGTCAGCTAAGTTTTGTCTACTTTCCATTTCTGCTTAATAGAGCTTTTACTAGATTTTATGTAAATATTTATAGAAATCCTATGTTTGTATCAACATACACAATTGCTGTATCTGTGGGCATACAGATCAGTGGATAAAATACAGGAAAGTTTGTGTTTAAAACTTGTGATGCTAGTTTAATGTGTCAATCTGTCTAGGCTATCATTCCCAGTTGTTCAATTAAACACTACTCTAGACTTTGCTGTGAAGGTATTTTGTAGAGGTGGTTACTTTTGCAGCCAGTTGACTTTAAGTTAAGGTATTATAGTACAAAGTCTAGGTGGGTTTGATCCAATTAGGTGAAAAGCCTTAAGACTAGAACTAAGATTTCTATAAGGAAGAGGAAATTGTAACCAAAGTCTAAGTTTAAGCTGCTGCCTAAGACTTTCCATCCTGCTCAAGGATTTCAGATTTGCCAGCTTCACAATCTCATCCAACAAATCCTTGTAATAAATCTTTTTGTATATCTATATTTATATAACTACATCTATCTATCTATCTATCTATCTATCTATCTATCTATCTATCTATCCACATACATTATTGGTTGTGTTTCACTCATGAAACCCTGACAGATACACAACTGTCTCCCATCTCCTATTGTACATCATTTTTCAGAGTCAGCAGTGAAGAATACATTAGTGTACACAATTCTTCACAAAGGATGTTTTTACTATATTTTAAATGAGTAAAAAAGAAACGCCAAAAAGAACCTATTATGCAAAGGCTTAATTTTATAGATGAGAAAATCCAAAACACATCTTATTATCTACACTACTGTGGCTTTAACAACCCCTGTCTTTAATGGTATAATTTACTATGTTAAGAAACCTTTGTCCTGTAAGTTAAGAGTTGAAGACAATTTTACTGCAAATTTCAGGAACTTCCTGGATACCTATCAACTTTCCAGTGAAAAAAAGCAACAAATGACACTTTATACATCAATACTCTTTGACTCACCTTCCCTCAAAATCTTTCTGTATCTACCAGTCCAAAATTATATAATAATCTTTACCCAATAATCCTAACCAAGCATCCAACTGAAACACCTGTCCTATACCAGACTTCAAAATCTTAATCACTATTTCAATGTTGCTTTTCCCTGAGACACTGCTAAAACATTGATGACTTAATATTCTCCCTCAGTGTGGGAAGTACGAAACTCAGCTTTGACTAAGCAATAGGTTGTTTTAGGGATATTCTGAAGAGCCAGCTTTATCACAGAGAAGAGATGAGTAAACACTCATATATTTGCTACTAAGACTGAATAGTATTATTTTACTATATTTAATTTGAATCTTTTTATGAAATATGAAATAAATGTTACTATACAGTAAAGTCCCTTTTGATAAAGATGAAAGGAGAGCATTATTGCTCCTTCCCAAAGTGAACACCTGTCATAAAATTGGTGTGCATATTTCCAGCTTACCAATTTCTACCATTTTATAAATATATTCATCCAGGAGCAATACATATTAATGTTTTATGTTTCATTTTGAACTTACTTAAGTGGTACCATTCTGCTAATTACTTTTTTCACTCAATGTTTCTGAGATCTATTTATGTCTTTTTGTATACATATATACATAAACATAGCTGTATTTATATACAGGATTTCAGCATGTAAACATGCTGTATTTATTATACTCATTCCTCTTTTGATGAAAATTTAGGTTCTTTCAATGATGCATTGAATATCCTTGTTACTTGTATCAATGATATATTCTTTAGAGTATATAAGTGTAGAGTTGCTGGACATAAGATATTGCATATGTACCTTTAAATCTAAACATAGTTCCAAAGGTAGACACCATTATCTCTAGCTTATGGATAATAAAACCAAGCCTTTGAAAAGGAAAGAAGAATGTTTAAAGTCACACAGTTAAGCATCAAAGCAGAGATTCAAATCCCTATTTGTTTGGACTAAAACTTTTTCCCCAACCATATTGTCCTCACACAACAAAGGAAATGTTTCATGTCAATATGAAAATCACTAAGTTGTCCTTAGTTTCCAACTTCCTGAAGTTCATTCTTCCTCTTGTGCTCTACATCTTGAATAATTGAACTCACTTAATTTGGAATGGGGAGTTAAAGATGGCAACTGTTAGCAGATGTGTTAATGACTTACCAACACAGAAATATCACTCATTTAGGGAAGCAAGGGAAAACAGGCAGGAGATTACTTCAGCTGCTGACTTGCTTCCTATGTACATCAAAAATAAAGATATCTGTGGGCAGAAGTGCAGTAGGATACCTTGGGGTGAGGATTTGCCACAGATCATCCAGATATCCAAACACATAAAAAGGGAAAGTGCTTTGTTACATTTATGTATGGACAACACAGTCTCTCATTCAGCATTGCAGGAACCATCAGTCTTAGCACCTGGCTAACGTGATTAGTTAGCTAAAGTAGAAAGTTAGAGTAGGAACTTGCAAGTAACGTCTATTTGTAAAGAACTACAAGAAGAAGATGAGAGCCCAGTTGTCTTTTTGCTCGAGGGCCTATGTTGGAAAGATATGAGAGTAGAATCCAGCTACTTCAAACTTGTTTACCTCTTAGCATTAGTAGCAAAATAATATAGAGGTTAAATCCTCACATTTGCATAATAATTTGTTCATCTCAGAGGCTCACTTGGTACATATATTCCCTCTGCAGGATTTCTACGGATTCTATTGTATGTTTATTCTTCATTGAACACCATTTATACTTCCAATACTGCAGACAATCAAATCATTCATATTCCAGTCTATTGGACCCAATATACATTGTATTATTACTCCTGACAGATTCTATTATTAAAGGCCAGATGTTCCCTTAATACATTTTCCTCATTTGATCCTCATGGGAACTTTATAAAATAGACATTTTGTCTTGATTTTACAGATGAGGAAAGCAAGTACTACCCAAGCTAACACTAATTTGCTGAAGGTCACTGAGGTAAATTTACTTAATGGGATCTAAAATGATTTAGGTTCTTGTGTCCCTTAAGGGAAAGGGCAGTGTCAAATTTTTATCAACAAGCCCAGTACAAAATCTGATGCCCAGTACAAAATCTGATACTCAATAAAAATCTGTTTATTGAATGAATGAATGACTTGCAAGCCATATTCAATGATGCTGATTTAAGGCATAGTTTGCAATGAGGTTCTGGGTTACTTTGGTTAAAGTGGTGTATCTTCCACAAATTAAAATTAAAAAGTACCATTTTGAATTTATTTTAGAGTAGTTTTCAAATATAACAATAACTGAAATGGTATAGACATCTAATATTTGTTATTAAATATTGAATCCTCACGCATATACAATTAAAAATATCACTTAGTGCATAACACTCGAGGGTCAACCACAAAGTATAAACAGTAACATTCTTTTTCTTATAAATGTTCTTTGCATAAGCTGCTAGATATTTTTTTTAAATTTATTTTGAGTAGGGGAATGGATATTTAGTATTAAAGAAGATAAGGTTTTCTCATTATAGAAACAAGCATATAAATTAACACTTTGGTGTAACCTGTGGCTACCACATTACAGTGTAAGGACTTTATTTGCTCATACTATTTTCATCATACTCACTTTTCCATATTAAATATTCTCAACAATTCTAGATAAGCACCAACTGAATTGCTTGAGTCCAAATGAAGTCTTTTGTATGGGTCCTAATCTTGTAAAGGCCCTTGTTTCTTTTGTCCTATCATTTTCAACACAGAAGTACTAGCATTTCAATTTGCTTTTAATTTCTAACACTACCTTGAATTCCAATTGTGTATCAAATCTTAGAACAGCCAGTCCAAAGAAAAGAGCTGTTAATATCATTTTCTATCAGAGGTTTATTCTATAGACTACATGGAAAGAATTATTATTGTAAATCTTGGTGATACTACACCTTTACTGAATCATAACTAGTAAAAATGAACAACCTCACCTAAGGATACTACCACATTGCTAAAACTAAGACCAATTGTTAAAAAGCTTTATGGTGAATTGATTTCATCCCCAGAATTTAAAAATATACTATGTTCATTTCAAAGCAAAATAATGTTTTTCTTCTGTATATTTCATCATTTGCATTTAGTATGATATCAAAATCTAAGTTCATTATTAGATTTTTTTTAAAAGATACTTGAGATTACAAACAGGCAATGCAATAATTCTTGCCTCTTAAGGAAATAGATGAAAATATGAAGAAAGAGTGATTAGGATTTGAAAATATATATGTAGATAATGTAAAGATATCTGTGTAAATATATACATATTACCTTCTAAAAGAATCTTTGTAGTTAAAATTTTAAAAGATGTTTTACGAATATACATCAGAGCTTTCTTTCAGCACCATAGGGTGTTACCTAATGATTTATAATGGTTAACAAAGGTAGAATAACAAACCAAACAAACCTACTGCATAGTGAATAGAACTCCTGAAAACTAAATACTGAATATTTAAATCATTATAATTATTAATAATGACACAACAATGATAATCAGGGGAAGCCATAGTACATTATATTCCCACTATAGCAATGTATCAGATATTCACCACTGAGAGTAAGAGATTCATAAATTATGTCAAGTTTTAAGTGACTTCAGTACTAAAGATATTATGAAAGTACTCATATCAAAAGAACTTATCTTCTTACCCACAAAAAGAATGTTTTCTCCTTACCCAACACAGACTCAATGGATTCAATGAGATTGATAAATTCCTGATTGAATGTATATTACTAATCTGTAATATTTTCTTTCAGTGTCTAGATCAAATATACATTGTAGGAGTACAGATCTGTCATATTAAAAACTGCAGTGATTATTGAAAACAACAACAACAAACCAACAACTTACCAACTGGTTCCTTTTGATTCTGAAAGAGAATCTTGCTATTACTGCCATCCATGTTTGCCATGTTAATTGTGTTTCCATCTGTCCAGTAGAGTTTCCTTAATTTAAGAGATATGGATTTAAAATATTAGATATAGACCTACTTGTTAACTAGACACATACGCTGAGGAATAAAGTTAATGTCAAAGTAAATTCTTGGTGTAGGATTAATTCTTTTTTTATGAAGGGGCCAAATTGGTGAGCCATTTGGATGGTAATGTGCATGTCTGCCTGGGAAGAAAGCACCCCTCTTGCTTTTTCCTGTCATTAAAGGACAATCACCTCACTTCCATTTTCCTCCAACATATACAACTGAAATATTTACCTATGACTACAGTAAATTATTTCCATGAAGTAACTTATCAAGCTTGAATCCTCTCGGTTTAGAGAAACCAGATACCAAAGAAGAAAACAAAATCTATTCAGCTGTTCCCCTTGAAAGCACTGGAGAGAAAGTATTTAAATCCCACCTAGGCTCTCTACCCGGATACATGATGATTAGCTAGAAGATGGGAGAATCTGATTTACTGATTTACAGTGACAATAACATCAGCACACAGTAAGTAAGCTATTAGCAACTGGTGTTTGAAATGAAATTGGTGACTTTTCCTTTCATCTGCTTTTTCTATTCTTCTTTATTCTGAACTGTTATTCCTCAAAAACATAAACAAAATCTTACAAAAATGTATAAAAGTCTGGTTTTATGCAGATAAAAGAAATCTCTAACCAGGGATCTCTTTTACAATTTCCAAATTCTTTTTTTTTTTTTAACTGTATAGCTGATATGTCAATCCCTCTGAATTAAACAAAGTTTTTATATAAAATCGGGGCCAAAATGTGTGAAATTTTTGAAAAACCTTACAAAAAAATAATCATACTTTACCCCCTGACTGGGTGAGCTGCAAGACACTGTGGCTTATCGATTCCGTGGATAATTGAGGTTTTCAAAGAGCCATCTAGTCGTGCCACATTAATTTGTGTTTCATCAAATTCGGAGCTAACCCAATATAAATTACGTGAGACCCAATCCACTGCTAGTCCTCTGATACTCTGAATATCTGTAAAACAGGAAAGAGAAAATTAAAAGTGAATGAAGTTTCTCATCCTTTTTGACTTTCCAAGTAAGTTATTTTCAGTTTCAGGGAAAATTTAATTTACACTTTAATTTGTTAGCTAAAATTGTACAAGATTGTAATCTCATTCCCTTATCAGCCCTTCTTAAGACATGAATAATCATTAATGTTTTACTGCTGAGCCATTTGAAAACCTGAAGCAACAATTAGCATTGAAATTACACTAACATTCAATGATTCACTAGTAAACACTTAGGAGCAGACTCAGGAAGCCCTCTTATGGGCCAAGGTGACCAAAATTCAAATTAGAGTAATAGCCTCTCCAGTTGGTAGCACATCTTTCTAGTTAGGAAAAAGTACTTGTGGGCCGTCAACAAATGGGCTATTTTGTGTTTTAAAGTGCCAATTTGTTCCTGAAATGAAATAAAACAATTCAACTTTCCTAAAAAAAAAAAAAAAAAATCACGAGTTGAACATCTTTCAAAATAGATAATTAACAGAAATTGACTGAGATACGAGCAAAGAAACAAAATCCTTTTAATATTCCTCCAACGTGAATTCTACAGAAATTACTGAAATCTAATTAAGTTTCGATTCATTACAGCCAATATGAATATTTAGGTTGTTATTCCTTGATTATTTAATTAGGCACCTTTTTAAAAATGATAGAATTTAGGCTTAAATGCAATTGTATGCTTTAATTAAAGAAACAAATGAAAATCAAGTACTTAAAATGATGGATTCCATAAAATCTTTTTAATATATTTACTAGAAAGTCTTTTTAACACATTAACCTATAAAGTAGGCCAGCTTAGTCCCCCATCTGTGGCTCTTGAATAGTTTAATTTGGTTTTGTCTTTATTTCACAAAGTTTTGTTACTGGTAAATATACTGAAACTGTAGGGCTCTTTAGGCCAGTGTTACTCAAATTTATAAGACACTCAGAGATTGTTAAAAGGAAGACTGATTCAGTTGGTCTGAGGAGAGGGCCTAACATTCTGCAAGTCTAACCAGCTCCCAGGCACTGCTTCAAAGCAGTGGTTCCAATCCACATGCATCAGAGCAGCTGTTGCTTAGCTTTTCAAACTATGTCTTCCATTTTTATCATTTTTAAAAGATGCCATGAGGTTAGATTTTCATATGAAAAGTGAAACCACCAGATTTGTGAAATTTGCTAATTATTTCAAAATTTAAAAGACCAAAATAAGACATGGAGACTTTGTCAACCCAGTTCTAGGTTGGTCATAACAGTAGTCTGGGCATGGTAGGATCTGCCCCATGCTTATGTCCTCCACTCTTGACAGAGCCTATTCTCTGCTCAAAAATCCTCCTACTCTTTCTAAACAACATTTAGTCACAGCCCCCTGAGGAGATATTCTCCATATTTCAATTCTCCTCTAATCAACAATCTCTCCTCTGCAATTTATCTGTCATCATTAATTTACTGGTAAGTTGGTGAATCTGGAATATGAGCTTTATTTCTCAACCCAACACTTGAAATTTCTTTTTATTTTCAGTTATCCTCACCAGATCCCTCTTTTTCAGAAAAAGTAATACAACACCTCTGTAAAGCTAAATCTGCCATGTCTGATACTTATTTATTTGCCTCACCGAGGATATTTATTCCTTCCTCTCCTTCCCCCTCTGGACGTAATTGGTTGCTGTGAGACAATCTTGCATTTATAATGAGAAGATTTGGCTTTATGTTCTAGGTTGGGTGCCTATTTTTTTTTCTTTAATCAAGTCACTTAAATTTCAACCTCCATTCTTATTAAGAAAATGAGGCTGATTACAGATAATACACAGGATTGCTGTGAGTATCACATTAGATGATGTTTATTTAAGCAGTTTAATGCAGGGTTGAGAGGTATTTTGCCAATCCAGACTTAGTACTTTCTGTATTTTTACCCTGGGTTGCTAGGTATTGGCAAAAATAACAATATGTTTTCATTTCCTCTAAAATATATGTTACTCAAAGGTTTTGTTTTTTTGTTTTTGGCTCTTTCCGCTGCTCAAAATTTATTTCTGATTGACTCCTAATCACATGGTTTAGAGAATACGTTGCACTCCTAAATTGGAAAGCACAGCCAAATGTAAGCTATTAATACCTATTTAGTCCTTGTCAATTCTCTGGTTCATGCTCTTTCAAATCTATTTCTGTCTTTAATATTGCAATAGAATCCAGTCTTTTTCCTCATGCAACCAAATGATTTAGTTGCTGCCAAGTTATTTTTCTGACTGGAGAGCTCTGCATCATGACCTTTGTTTGTCCCAAAGATATTCAACAACTTCCAACCACTCAGAAAGTGATGTCTAAATTCCTTACCCTGGCTTTCTATATAATCTGAATAGAACTATGCTTCCAATTTTATTTTTCACTATTTTTAACCAATTACCTCATCAGTCATACTGATGTTTTCAGATTTCCAGACTTGTCCTGACCTTTCTAACCAATAGGGAATTACCTGTACCTCATACCTTATCACATCTCCACTTACGTGAATCTCATACAAAAATAGTCTAGCTGATAGGCAATATCACCTTTCAACCACAAAAATCTAATCAATTCTCCTATATACCCCAGCCAGAAAGTTTGTCTTTATCTACCTAACACAACAAGACTATATCTGGTCAATTTCTTTGTACTTAATGAATTAGATAATTATTTGTTGACATAGTACTACTCTCACATATACTTCTTGAGGGTAGGAACTTAGCTAATCTTTGTAGCTTCCCTCCCCAAATGTATACAACACTGCTTTCAACACAAATATGTTTAATGAATTGATGAATAGATTCATGACATGAACAATCTGTAATTTTAAGGATATCTGAGCTGAGTTAGAAATATCAGATAAGGTCCTCAATTTATTCTTAGGAGTAAATACATATGTATCTAAATACATACTTACCCAATATTAATTCTCATGCTCTAGCCTTACCTTTTTTTCTATCCACTAGATTAGAGTTTCTCATTTTCAACATTAAATCTAAAATAGAAATGTTGTCTTTTTTTCCTTTTTGACCATAACTAATACCCACATCTATTGTGTTTGTTTGTTTGTTTGTTTGTTTGTTTTTAAGTGACCTAGTAAATTCACCATAAGGGTAGGGAGAGGTAAAAGCTCCTATATATTTGGTGAATTTTGTTTCCTTGATTAAAATATTGAAATGATAAAATCTGACTCTTAACCTCTGTTTTCAAGTCAAAGACTTCTGAGCAAATTTCTCAGAGGGTTCAATTTTCTATATTCAGGGACCCTTATCTTTTGAACTAAAATAGATTAGACATTTTGAAAAGCCCTTCATTGCAATTTGTTCTCTGAAAAATGATAAATTGTAACTTTTAAATTATTTATCAAATTCACAAGACAGGAAAGTCTCTAAGTGCTAACACAGACTTGTATGTTAGCTAAAACCATAAAGGAAGGCAAGTAGGAATACAGAGGCTGGTGCAGCTACAGGGACAAAAACTTGGGAAATCAAATCAAATGATAATCTAGAGATTTGTGGATCTGGAGATTTGTGGATAGTTGCTTAGTACAGTGAGTTCAGTCTTTAAATGCACAAAGACTAGGAGAGCTACACAAGAACAATACTAGGTATATTAGAAGGGTAGATATTATTACTGATAGGTGAATGGGGAAAAAAAAAATCTTCCTGCCTGCTTAAAAAGAATAATAACTTAAAAATAAAAACAAGACTTATTTTCTCTGTTTTTTCTCTGGGTACAGAAAATAAAACACAACAAAACCAAACCAAGCCCAAACCAAATAATACAAATAAGCAAAAACTTTAAGTATAGGTCTATACTGGAGTAAGAAATTACTAATTTATAAACAAGATATCCACTAATTAGGTAGGGGATAAACCAAATTCAAGTGATTTATAGTTTGTAATGACTCCTCCTTTCTCTAGCAGAGGCAAATTCAAATTCCCAATTTTGAGGTCATTCTCATTATCAGAATAAGAGATAAAACACAAAAAGAAATGAAACATAAGACCAAGAGTTAAGAGAAAATTAACAACAGATTTAAACCTCCAAATCCTACATGTTTTTACATTATTTTGCAAGATAAAGAAAAGTGAGTGGAATATTTTGAAGGAAAGAATATTTTGAAATAATAAAAAAGCCAATAATTTATTTATTTATTTGTTTGTTTGTTTTTAAAGATTTATTTATTTTGTACAGAAAGTGTGTGTGGGTGAGGAAGATTCCTCTTTGAGTGCAGTGCAGAGCCTGATGTGGGGCTCAATCCCATGAGCATGAGATCATGACCGGAGCAGAAATCAAGAGTCAGACACCCAATCAACTGAGCTACCCAGGTGCCCTGCCAATATGTTATTAAAAACAAAACAAAACAAAACAAAACTCTTGGAAGACATAAATGCAAACCAAAAATTACTTTTAAATATTTGTTACATGATATTAAAAAAGGAACAATTAATTAAATGGATTAACCAGCAGCTTAGACACAATTCAGCCCGTAAACTGAAAACAAATTGAAGGAGTCAGCCAGAGCCTACACAGAGAAGCAAGGAGGTTAAATGAGTTGGAGAATGGATAGTCTGGTAGATCTAGTCAAAGTTTCCTAAGGAGGGAATAGACTAGGTTAGAAAAAATGGTCAGAGATAATATTTGAGGGTTTTTTCCTCCCTAGGCTGATGTAAGACATGATCCCATAGGAGGCACAACAGACTGTAGGTGGCTAAATAAAAAAAAAATTGTCATTAAGACAAAGAAAAATATTAAAAACATCTAGAAAGAAAAGATGCACCATCAAAAAAAGAATGATAGATAAACACAAGATTCTCAAGAGCAATAAAGAATGCGAAAGACGGTGGAATAATATCTGCAAAGTGTTGAGAGAAAATAACGCAACCTGAAATTTGTATTCAACAAAAGTATCTTTACATCTACCTTTGAACAAAACAACATTTTTACTTTTAAAAAAATGAGCAAAAGGATTGAAATAGACATTTCTCCAATGCATATGTAGAAATGGCCAACAAGAAGAACATGAAAGGATGTTCAACATTACTAATCATTAGGAAATGCAAGTCAAAGTCACAATTAGAGATCACCTCACATCTGTTGAAATGGCTACTATAAAAACAAAAACAACCACTGAGTTTTAACAAGGATGTGGAGAAACTGTTACATTTCTATGTTGGTAGGAATGTAAAATAGTGCAGCCTCTGTGGGTAACTACATGGCAGTTTCTCAAAAAAATTAAAAATAGAATTACCATATGATCCAGAAATTCCACTTCTGGGTATATACCCAAAAGAATTGAAAGTAGGGTCTTATAGATACACTTATGTTCACAGCAGAATTATTCACAGTAGCCAAAAAGTACCAACAACCCAAATGTGCATTGATGGATGAATGTATAAAAATTGTGATACATACGTACAGTGGGATATTATTCAGCCTTTAAAAAAATTCTGACACTTGCTACAATATGGATGAACCTTGGAGACATCTTGCTGTGTCAAATAAGCCCTTGACAAAGAGGCAAATGCTATATGATTCCACCTAAATGAGGCTCCTAGAGTACTTAAATTCATAGACAAAGGAAGTAGAATGGTGGATACTTGAGGAGTAGAATTATCAGGAGTTGTGAGGAGCGGATACGGGGGCTGTTTTTTAATGGCTATAAAGTTTCAGTTTTACAGGATGGAGAGTTCTGGAGATTGATTCACAATGTGAATGTACTTAAAAGTATTGATTTGTACACTAAAAAGGGTCAAGATGATATATTTTATGTGTATTTAGCTGTGATTAAAAAAAACTATCTTTCAAAAACAAAAGCTAAGTTAATGTATTTTCAGATACTATATCAGATTATCACTAAACTAAAGGAACATTAAAAGACCTAAGCCAGAGAGAAGAAAAATAATGACAGAAAAAAAGGCCTTAGATGAAAGAGGAATGGGGTAATTAAATAAATTGGTCAATGTGTAGATAAATCTAAATGGAAAATACACACACACACATACACACATACACACACACAATGTCTGTCAATTCTCTGTGAAATTTCTTTCTTTCTTTCTCTTTTCCTCCTCTCTGAGTGGACCAGCTTATACCAGCATCTTGTCTGAAATTGGAGCAAGAAGGAGGAGATCCAAACTCTCATAAATTTCTGAGGCATCTGGTTATATCTAATCAAAACTCATTTGAGGTGGGTTTCTGGGCAATTATGTATCTGTTCTTAGGGACAAAGTGTTTATTTTTTATTTTTTTAAGCAAATTTGTAACAGCTTCCCAATGCTTCCTCAGGGAACTTTGTAAATACTAAATATTCTATTTATTAGCAACTGTGAGAAGCTGTAGATACACACACATATTAGTATATTTAACACATGGTGTACAATTTCATAAAACATCCATAAATCCACAATCCAGCCTAAGAAATAGAATATTACAAATAATGTACGACCTTTCTATGTACATATTCACTAAGTTTATGTTTCTTCAACTCTGAACAATTTAGTGTTTATTATTGTCTTGGTGTTGTCAGTTTTAAGACATGTATGTGTCCCAAACCAACACTGTTTTTTTTTTTTTCCCTAGAGAATTTGAAGCAGAATTGCAACTTTTTCACTAATCATATCTCAAAATCTCCTAACCCTATCATTATTGATATTTTATAGGAACAACTTACTCCTGATTTGGGAAAATGTCTGAAGTAAGGCTGTCCTTTTGTTCTCATCTGAATCAATGTCTCCAACATCTTTCCAATGATTTGGTTAACTTCACCTCTCTCCCAGACATCAGATTTGATTATTTCTATATCTACCATACCTTGATATCTGTCACTTTCTTATACCTCTCATTGTTTTAGTCTAATTTTTGCTCTAGATTTAGAACATTTCTTTTTTTCTTTTAAAGATGTTATTTATTTATTCATGAGAGAGAGAGAGAGAGAGAGAGAGAGGCAGAGACACAGGCAGAGGGAGAAGCAGGCTCTATGCAGGGAGCCCGATGTGGGACTCGATCCTGGGTCTCTAGGATCAGGCCCTGAGCTGAAGGTGGCACTAAACTGCTAGGCCACCTGGGCTGCCCCAATTTAGAACATTTCTTAACCTTATAGCTTAATCCTTATCTTTTTTTTTTTTTATTCAGTCTTTTAGATTTCCACCTAATTTATCTTCAAAAGAGTTTGAATCACCAATAACTAGCTGTAAAAGTCTTCAGTGGTTTCCCATTGTCTTTGGGGGAAAAAATTACAAAACTAGCTCCTCATCCTGGTGTAAGACCCTCTGTGCTCTGCTGTCACATTAACCTTATAATTTATTCTTCTTGAAGGTCTAGTTACTGCTCACTGCTTGTTCTTCCCTACATATAAACTATCCAGGGCTTGTGACTACTGATATGGCAACCTGGAGTGATGGAGCTACCATTTACCCCCAAGGTCTATTTTGACTATTTCCTAAGTGAGTACTTTGATGATTCCATATAACTTAATATTCTTCGTGCTAATTTTCTAAGTAGCTTATACCCTTATTAAACTACATATTTCATTCAGCCTTATACTTTAGTTGTTTATATCTCATTCTTTTACTAGATATGAAGCTGCCTGAGGTTATAGACTGTCTTAGCTAAATAAAGCCATCTCCCCACCCATCTAATGTTCCACATATAGAATCCACATATAGAATTTCCCTATGGGCCAGGACACCTCGGTCGCTCAGTGGTTGAATATCTGCCTTTGGCTCAGAGTGTGATTCCAGAGTCCCAGGATGGAGTGCCATATCAGGCCCCCTGCGTGGAGCTTGCTTCTCCCTCTGCCTGTGTCTCTGCCTCTCTCTCTCTCTCTCTCAAGAATAACTGAATAAAATCCATTAAAAAATATAAAGAATAGACATAGGGAGTTTGGCTCATTTAGCATTTATTGCTATAGATAATAGTTCTTAATGAAATGGCATTTATAGGTATGGTTTTGCCTTTATTCTTTCTTTTTTTTAACTTTTCTCTTTTTTTAAATCACAGATGTTGACATTCTTCTACTGAAAAATTTCCTGGGTGAAAATGAACATTGAAAATCCTATTCAGAAATAGGCAAAACAACAGATGTTCCCTATCCAAATTTTCTACTTGAATTCAAGGCCTGGCTCCAAAAACTAGATCTCACTGTTATTACTGACCTGTTTTCATTTCCTTCGTTCTCTCTGGACCAGTTTTCACAATAGTTTTTTTTTTTTTTTTACCCCCCAAGCATTTTTATTACTGGGTACAATTAAATATGGTTTCTTGCAAAATAGAGGGAATGAATCAATCTTTAGTACTCACTTACAAAATAATGTTTGGCAGAAGTGGATAATAATTTCAAATAATAAAAGGAAATCTACTTTGAAATGAGTCCAATGAGATTCAAAGTATCATTGAGAATTAAATTTTACATAGTAGCAATGTGATCAAAAGGTCTACATTTAAAGAGGCTTATATTTTTGTAGTTAAAAAAGCATATTATTATATGATAATTCCCTACCATATAAATGAATGTTCTTTATAAACAGATACACTTCTAATTTGTATTAATTCCTTTTGTTCATTTTAGCATCTGCTTAACAGTCCAGTTCTTTCAGATAGTACATGATTCTAGAACTAAAAGAATACTTTGTTCAATCAATGGTACTTGCCCAAAGTTGAATCCTTAATTTTCCAATGGTGAACCATTCACTTTGCCCTAGAATAATCAGATACATCAAGAGTTTTTCCAATAAAAAGTGACTTTTTATTGACAGCAGCCTGGAATCTCATACAGCTGCCAACCTATCTCTAAAAGCTTTTTCTTATATTTTAGAATAACCAGTAAAACTGTTGTCAGTGGGATGGATAATCCATATACTTCACTCATGTGCTACTAGGTGAACTGAGCAGAGCATGCTGAGTGTATATTAAGTGAACATGGGAAAGAAATATTTGTACAAACCATGTGGTTATAATAAAGTTTCTGCTCTCTACTTGCTGAAGTTTCTTATTTGCAAAAGAAAGGGACTTTTGGGGGAAAAACAGCATAGCTTTAGTGTCAATCCAAACTTGGATCTATCAAAGCTCTGGTATTTCCTAGCATGGCAAACCTGAATTAAATGTCTCCTCATTTTTAAAAACAGAAAGTAACAATTACATCAAAGCACTATATGGGGAATAAATGATAGATAAAAGAAGCACAGATACAAATGTAAAAACTCAACTATGTAACTCCCAATGTATATAAGGAACTTTAAGGTCTAATGATGTCTTCTTTTTTCTTACTATGTTAATTGGAAGTTAATTTCTTGCTATGTTAACTTAGAGTTTGCAGAAGACAATCTTTTATCCAGTAAGGTATAATCATGGGCAGTATATAAGTACTCAGGAGAAGCAACTGAGCATTAAAGGACAATACCCAGCCCCTTAGGATGAGGTCCCAAATTCTCTTATTGTAGGGTGATAAGCATGACAGGAGCTCTAAACATACACTCTTGAGTGTGAATGCGTCTCCATTATTTCCTCACTTTGTTTCTGAGAGAGTTTTAGCTTTCACAAGCTTAAGCTTTCTCATCTGCAGAATGAAAGTAATTCTTAATAATAGGTTTGTAAAGATTACATAAGATTATAGTGCTTGCCACATTAACGGCAGCTAGTATTGTTCATCACATCAGAAAAATAAACCTGAAAGCATCAATAATTGAAAAATATCTGGACCAAACAATGACTCAAGGATAAAAATTAATTACCACCAGAGTCAGGCTGCAGACCACTAGCAAGAACATTGCCATGAATTGTTAGTTATTGGGCAGCCCAGGTGGCTTGGCGGTTTAGCGCTGCCTTCAGCCTAGGGCATGATCCTGGAGTCCCCGGATCGAGTCCCACGTCAGGCTGTCTGCATGGAGCCTGCTTCTTCCTCTGTCTGTGTCTCTGCCTCTTTCTCTGTGTGTCTCTCAAATAAATAAATCTTAAAAAAATGTTTTTTCTTAGAATAAAATATTTTTGTTTTTTGTGAAAGAGGCAAATATACATATAATAATAAATATTTGTTAATTTATACTATGAATGCATCTGTAGCCATGTGTTAGTATTTATGCTTATAATGAAGTGTACTTTGTACAAGTCATGTAACAAATAGCTTGTGTTGGTAGTACATAAATTAAGGACAGCTTAGTATATTTGGATACAGAGAATGGCAAGGCAGGTGAATTATTTCTCAAGCCCTTTATGAAGGCTTGTCCCACAGAGCTTCAGAGTTTTCTCAGAAAATGGTCTGTATGTGGCAACAGACAAATGTAGAGACTGATTTTTGAAGCAAGTTTTACATTAGACTTAGGCTAAGTAAGATAAGGAAAGAAAGACTCTCTCAAGAAAAAGTCCAGTAGAGGAAGTACAGCAAAGTGAGAATATGTAGAGGCCAACATAAGAAATAAGAGAAAGGTCAGACAGATGCTCACAGGGAATCTAAAAGATGAAAGGATAAAATAAAGTACAATTACTGGCAGGATTTGAGATACTTTGATGAGCTCACAAGCTGAACTGTCAAAAGTTCATCTCAAGCTTTCTATTAATGGAAAGATAAATCAGTCCTTAACAAGGTTTCACCCTGGAAGAAAGGAAAAGGAAAAGGCAACATCATTCAACTTGTAGGGTAGCCAGAAATGAAGGACTTATCTTTGACAATGCCTATTTCTCAACCTTCATATCCAATTAATTAAGTTCCTTTATATTTTCACTCTTTTATATTTCTATAATCCTTTCTCATTTCTCTATCTCTGTTTTTTTTCTTTCTAGTCCAGGTTTCTATCACATCTTACTAAAACCACTATACCAGTCAATGAGTTGGTCTCCCAGAGTCCGTGGCTCACCTACCCCTCCACCTCAGACCTCTTCAATTCTCTACTAAACCTAAAAGCTAGAACAATATTTTCCAAAGGCAAACCTAACCATATAGCTCCCCCCGCACCTTAAAAGACTTCCTTGGTTCTCATTAGTTTCAGTACTAACATAAAAATCAACAACTTATATTTATTTATTTATTTTTAATTTTTATTTATTTATGATAGTCACAGAGAGAGAGAGAGAGGCACAGAGACACAGGCAGAGGGAGAAGCAGGCTCCATGCACCGGGAGCCCGACGTGGGATTCGATCCCGGGTCTCCAGGATCGCGCCCTGGGCCAAAGGCAGGCGCCAAACCGCTGCGCCACCCAGGGATCCCTCAACAACTTATAAAGGCTTATAAAAGCTAGATTTAGTTTCTATTTATTTATCTCCATCAGCTTGTATAGTGTGTGCCTCTTGTTTTGTGCTCCATGCTATTCAGCCAATATTGCTTCTCCTTCAATGTCTTATAATATATAAAATATTCCAATATTTGTAAAAATGATTGAATTAATGATTATTGATCCTAATGAACATATGTATTAACTGTTATTATAACTGTTATTATAACTTAGGAAAGAAAGAAAATACCATTGCTCAATTTTTGGTTAATAGTTATAAACAGAGTCCCTTAAATGAGAATAAGTCTTTGTGATTTTCTCAAAGACAAATTTATCAAATTACTATTAGATACCAATCTATAATTATAGACAGAAAATTGTTCCTCACATTTTTTAGAGGTATAATATCTCTTACTTCATGTAATTCACAAAGCCTTTTCGTAAGGATTTCAGAATTCATGATAAAATGCTTAAACAATTTTCTGTTACACTTTGATGAATTTCTTATGAGGAGATCACCTGTCAGTCTTAGAAGGCACCTAATGTCCTTTAACTGATATTTTAAGATGTTTAATAACCATTACCTAGTCTAACAATGATTATCCATTTTTTCCTCCCCTCTGTAAAACATCCTGAACAAAGAGGAGATCTTTGCATTCGCCTTTTTATAAAGGTTCTTCTCTTACAGCAAGTTTGAAATAAATATTTGAACAAGCTTCTAACCAATTCATTCAAGTTGCTTTAATAGTACTAAACTTAGATGAGTAAAGAGCTAGCATAAATAAAAGAGCACTTTAGTGGTCAAAGGCTCTCAGATCTACTAGTGATACTCAATCCAGCTTTATAAGTATGATATGTAGAAACTCTTGAAAATCTGTGAATTCAAAACCTGCACTTCTTATTGCTTTCATTAAGAGATTGATCATTCCTCAAATAAGGTCTGATTTAAAAATTTTAGTATGCTTCAAAGCATGAGAGTGTGATATATCTGTATGGATTACTGATCACCCTTTCTTCTATCCTCTTCCAAATCACTCTTTCATGCTTATGAAGCATGGAATTGAATTGAAACAGTCTTGTTTGGTTTTGCAATCATGGAAAAAAGCAGATATTCAATGAAGATACACTAAGCTACTGATAACAACAGTAACACCAACTGACCCAGAAATCACAATACACCAAGTTTCAAACAAAGGCTAGGATAATTCAATGCTAAATATTTAAAGTTCAACTACTGCATTTGCATATATGTCTCACTTTACTTCGACCATATTTTCTACTTTGGGGAAAGTTACTTTAAAAAAAAAGGATTACTTTAATGACATTTACCAATAACCTATGATTCGACATGCTAGGTCAAGAGGTAGACAGAAATAAGTTCCCTGTCTTATTTGTGTAGTCTAGTTCTGTAGAAATTTATGCAAAAAGAAGTTGATAATAAGTTTGAGTGAGAGGAGAAAATCAGTCCTTTCCAGTATCCTATATTTTCTGTATGCACAAATTACTATTCCCCCATCACCCCATCAGCAAAAAAGAGTCTTCAAATATGTTTGTTTAGAAGTCCATAAATTTTAAGGATATCCCTTTTAAATTTTTTTCTTCTTTTGAAATGAAATTTTTAGTTATCAAACGACTATGTGCAACATAATTATAGCATTCTACAATTGTAAAGACATAGCATATTATTAAATCTCTGAATAATCAATTCCAACTTTCAATTAACAACATAGAAGTGGATAATAAAAAAGAACACAAAACAGACTTGTGATTATTACAAATTGAATAACATTTTTTAAGTTGAAATGTGCAAAACTCTTACCTCTTGAAATAACAGTTTCCAATCCAGTTCCATTAATAAAAGCCCGTTTAATGGTTTGTGTTTTAATATCTGTCCAGTATAAACGTTCTTCAGATGCATCAAAGTCTATCACAGTAACATCATCAATATCAGGGACCGTAAAGGCCGTGATAAAGTTAAAATATGGATTATCAATATCCACTCCTCTGATTTCAGAACGCCTTGCATATAGAAGAAATTTTTTCATTTCTAGAAAAGAAATAGCAATAAATGTTTTTCCTTTATAAATTTGGCAAGTTTGAAGCAGTCTTAGAAATTCTAAAACATTACTTGTTCATGATTTAACAGAATTTTAAGACCAGAAAATCATAATCAAGTTTTGATGGGCATGGGTGATATATCTATTACTTAATTTAAAATACTTAAGAAACAAATATAAAACAAGTTAGAATTCTTAAGTCATTATTTTTCTTTAGTTAAAAATACCATGAAATTCTCGGTGATTTGATCTTAGGATTTTCAAGAATTGCTAAAACAGAACCCCACAGATGTCAAACAACCATACTTATTCTTTGTACATAATTGTAACAATAATGCATTGCATTAAATGATTTTTGGAGGAATCTAAGAACATTTTATTGGGGTGCCTGGGTGGCTCAGTTGGTTAAGTATCTGCTTTTGTCTCAGGTTATGATACTAAGGTTCTGGGATTGAACTCCTAATTGGACTCCCTGCTCAGTAGAGAGCCTGCTTCTCCCTCTGACTGCTACTCTCCCTGCTTGTGCTCTCTCTCTTTCTCTCTGTCAAATCAATCAGTCTTTAAAAAAAGAAGAATATTTTTATACTATTTTTATATTATCTTTGAATAAAATTAAACATGGATTTGAAAATCATGTTTATGTTTTCCTTATCAAATTGAGGTTGAAATAATGTTAAAGCATGCTTTATTATAAATATTTATACATCTGTAGTAAGTAACATTGTGAGGCATTGCATCCTTTTTATTTCCCATAGGCACTTTTTTGAACTGAGTTTGTAAAATAGGAGACTAAACAGAAATAGAAGCACAGATATTCTGTTATTTCATTGCTCTCTGGAATTATTATTGTTGTGATATGTTAAGAGTATATATAACTAATTAAATTAACGTGTCCCAACTTTCCTGAGTTAAGATTTTGTGAGCACCTTCTTCTTTGCCTTTAAAAGTAATTGCTCTGCAAATAAAATCATTCAAAATTAAAACAAAACAGAAAAAAAGTCTTATTTTATTCACAAATTTCATTATCACTTTTGCTAGTTTAAATATGCTGTTTAAGTATATTCAAGAAATATTTCAACATTATATATTTTACTTCATTTTTCCTCCCTTCAAATGGACAATCCCCTATAAAATGATATGAAAATAACTTTAGAAGAGCAGGAGGAGATTAAAACTGTTAAGTACCTCTTTGTTACATGGGTTACCTACATCATCACTTTTTGAAAATGCACTTTCACTTACAAATCTCCCTGTTTTGTACAGATAAATTCTGCTAACACACCAAATAAGAGAGTGGCAAGAAAAAAAAATGAATAAGGTAATAAGTAGTAAAGTGCAGCATATCACATATTAAAGAATTTGTCAGTCTTGTCAAAAGTAGATGAATCATCAATAGCATCTGGAAATAGCACTATCTCAAATGTTTTTAAGGACATTAAAAATCTCTTCTGCTTTGCTTTGAGGAAAATCTTAATGCTAATACAATTTAAGAGAATTTGATTTGAATTTTAGGTAAGAACTTCGAGAAATTTACCATAGCAGGTCTTCTTGTCTGAGGAAAGCTTCATCAAGTGGGGGCATGCACAAGCAGCACTCCTATTATGATTGATCAGACACATGTGAGAGCAGGGGCCTTTGCCGTCATTAGCTGCACAAGGATTGGGAGCTGTAAACACACAGTGAAACATTAACAGTGAAAAAGAAAAATATATATTAGGGAACCTCTGAGATTGACAAGGGTTATTCACTTAATGATTTAAAGTGAAGTTCCCTAGATAGCACCTTTTACTGGGGTGATTAATATGACAATAATAGACAATCATACACACAATTACATTAATAAAAACATTTTCCTCCTCAAAGACAACTAGGTTACCTCCCTCAATTTTCTCTAAATTGAAATATATGCATTCTATTGCCTTAGAAGTAAACTTTGTTTTTTTTTTTTTGTTTGTTTTGTTTTTGTTTTTGTTTTTTTTAAGGATTTTGTCTGAGAAAAAAAATTGAATAATCATTAAATTTGGGCAGCCCGGGTGGCTCAGCGGTTTAGTGCTGCCTTCAGCCCAGGGCCTGATCCTGGAGACCCTGGATCGAGTCCCACGTCAGGCTCCCTGCATGGAGTCTGCTTCTCCCTCTGCCTGTGTGTCTCTGCCTCTCTGCCTCTCTCTCTCTCTCTCTCTCTCTCTCTCCTCTCTGTGTATTCTCATGAATAAATAAATAAATAAAATCTTTAAAAAAAATAATTAAATTTCTAGAAATTGAGTGTATCAATGGCTGTCATTACTTTCCTAACCTACCATCTGAACTCCCTTCTTGCCTTAGCACACCCTCTTTAGTGTTTCCCTAGGAAACTAGTGTTGTTACATTCATATCCTTCCTTCAGGTCATATGCTCTTTATCAAATCAGAGAACTAAGTGAAGAAATGCTTAACTTCCTTCATTATTTAGACATTTACCTTTTCATTTTTTTTTCTGTATTAACTAGCTAAAGTTTCCTTTACTTACACACTTACTAAACTGTAGTGTATAAATAAGTTTTAATATATTCAAATTTAGAATGGAATATTAAATTTTGCAGGTCAATGTCATTCTATTATTCTTCTGTGCTTTGTGTTCTATCATTATGACTTTTAGATAAAATTTTAATCTCAGTTGATCAGTAACTATTCTCTTAAATCTTATTTTTATAGAACTTATCTAGTAGATTAAGGATACTAAATTAAAGACAGAAAAGTGTTACAACTTCTGATCTCACCAGCAATATTTTACTTCTCAACCTATTTTATTTTCCTAACAAGTGGACCTATTGTTCAGAGTAGTTAATGTGAGTCCTCTAGAGTTTTATGGCACAAAGACTAAAAATCAATGGGCTATAATAAAATTGTAGAGGATATGAGAAATTAACTGTACTTGATACACAATGTGGTTTTTGCCAGTATTTAGCATTGTCCCTGCCAAGGCAATAAAAATAATCCATGTCTTTGCATTTGCTTAAAAATAAATAAATCAAAGGAAAGACTCAGAAATATTTTCCTAAGAAAATCAATTGAGGAGAGATTTTAAGATGATGGCATAAAAGGATCCTAAACTCACCTCCTTTCATGAACACAACAGATCTATAGCCATATATATATAGAACAATTCCCTATGAAAAGGACCTGAAAGCTAGCTAACCAGCACTTCTAGAGCAAAGAAGGAAAAAAGAAAAAGGGCCACACTGAGACAGGTAGGAAAGGCAGAGACATGGTTGCAGAGAAAGTTCCCCACACCTCTCACTGCTAGCTTTAGTCAGAGTACAATGACCATACACACCATTGCCACAGCCTGCCCAGCTCTAGTTGGCCAGCCAAGCACTCCACCTTCATGTACTATACCCACTGTCTGTCTAACCACAGCTGGCATGCATGTGCAGCTCTCACAGGAGACACCCCTTGAGCATCTGGCTCTCTTGGCTGGGGGTGGTGGTGGATTATATTTCTGGGCCTTATAGGTCTGCAACATTTGGAAAAACAGACTTTGGCAGGCTACAACCCCCAGGGTATTGCATAAACAATGGACTGAAATACTCCCCCAGTATTTGTGTGAAAAATGGCTATTTTCTTGTCTTGGAACTTCAGCCTAAGGACATTCAGAGGTCACAGGTGCCCCTGGGAACCTAAGTAGAGAAACACCGTATATTAGTGCTCTCTTTTGCTCTTCCAATGGCTTGCTGATATGTCCCAACAAGAAACTGTACATGTCTAAAGCTATATATTTTTTTAAATTATTGCCCAAATCTCTTGAGTTTGAAAGTCAGCATGGTTTATGATTATGAACCCATAAGACTGTATGCTGTATCTACAAATCTTAAATCTGTTTGATGATCTGGCTTACAATTAGCCTAAAACTATGCACTATCTAAAATCCCTCCCTTTGGAACACTGACAGATCTTGGCATACCCAAAACAACCAGACCTATGAAAAATAAATTAGGCTATTTAGACAATCACAAAAATCTGAGAAACAAAGGCTAAAAAAGTTTGAATGATATCTGCTACACAAGTCTACTCCTTCTAGACTGAGAGAGGTAGCTGTTTCACCTAATGCATAAAAACAAAAACAGAAAATCAAGCAAAATGAAGAGACAGGGGAATAGGTTCCAAATGAAAGAATAAGACAAAGAAAGCCTCAGAAGACCTTAATGAAGCAGAGATGAGGAGTCTATCAGATCAAAGTCATGTTCATAAAGATGTTCACCAATCTCTGGAGAAGAATGGATGAACACAACGAGGACTTGAACAAAGGGACAGAAAACATATGAAAGTACCAGAAAGAAGCCAAAAGATTACAGTCCAATATATTACAATAGCTGAAAGGAAAAACAATAGAGAGGTTCAACAACAAACTAAAGTAGAAGAATGGATCAGCAACCTGGGAGACAGGCAGTGGAAATCATCCAGTCCATGGAGCAAAAAGAAAAAACAAAACAAAACACACATAATAATAATAATAATAATAATAATAATAATAATAGTGAAGATAGCTTAAGAGACCTGCTGGACAACATCAGACAGAATAATATACGCATTAAGGGGGTCACAGATGCAGAAGAAAGAAAGGTAGTAGATAATTTATTTAAAGAAATAATGACTGATCAAGACAGTATGGCACCAGGGCAAAATAGACACATAGATTGATGGAACATAATAGAAAATCCAGAAATGGACTCACACTATTTGGTCAATTAATCTTTGAAAAAGAAAAAAAAAAAAAGCCCCAATGGGAAAAAGGCAATATCTTCAACAAATGGTATTGGGGAAATCTGGACAGCAACATGCAGAAGAATGAAACTGGATCACTTTCTGATACCATACACATAAATAAATGCAAGATGGATGAAAGACTTAAGTTTGAGACTGAATAATATCAAAATCCTAGGGGAGAACACAGAGAGTAACCTCTTTGGCATCAACCATAGCAACATCTTATGAGATATGTGTCCAGTAGCAAGGGAAATAAAATAAAAAATAAACTATTGGACTTCAGCAAGATAAACAATCAACAAAAATAGAAGGCAATTTTCTGAATGGGAGAAGATATTTGTAAATGATACATCTGACAAAGGGTTAGTATCCAAAGTATATAAAGAACTTATAAAACTCTGGGGGTGGGGCAAGATGTTGGAAGAGGAGGGTCTCCAAGTCACCTGTCCTCACAACTTACCTGGATAACTTTCAAACCATCCTGAACACCTACAAACTCCACCTGAGATGTAAAGAGAGCACACCTGGACCGCTCCAGAGAAGGGTCTGCGCTTCTAACAGGGTAGGAAGGTGGAGAAAAAATAAACAACAATCCAGTGGGGGAGGCCCCCGGGGAGCCGGGCTGAGGGGCGGGGAGAGCCTGGGGACAGGCAGGCCCAGCCCCCGGGAAGGAAGCCGGGGGTGGGGCGGGGGCCCCGGGGAGGGGGCTGCACCCTGCTGCCTTCGGGGGCTCCCAGGAGCGATCCCAGGGGGACACGCCCCCCCCCGTGCCCCCCACCTGGGCAGGCGGAGGCGGAGGCGGGGAGGGCCCCGGACTGCAAGGCCGCTCCTGCCCCGGGCGCCCCCGAGCTGCTCAGGTCAGCGGCCCCCGCCCGGGAGCACCTGAGCGCCTGCGGACGGGGAGGCCCTGGGGGTTCCCGCAAGGAGCGGATCCAGGCCCCGAGACCCGGCCGCCTCCGGGGGGCTGCTCCTGGTGTCACCCGGGGCCTGGGACGGAGTGGGGCCTCCAGGGAGCAGGGGCCTCACAGATAAACAGCTTCCACTGAGCCGTGCACCTGGCAGGGGACGGTGCAGCTCCCTCAGGTGCGCACACCTGAGAATCAGCACAGAAGGCCCCTCCCCTAGAAGACCAGCTGGAAGGAGAAGGGAAGAGCAAGTTCTTGACGGAACAGTGCTGGAAAGCTCCAGGGGAAGTCGAGGGATTTACAGTGTATAGAGCCAGAGGGTACCTCTCCTTGATTTTTTTGTTTGTTTGTTTTTCTTTCTTTTTTTCTCTTTTTTTTTTTTCTTCTTTTTTTCCCAGTACAACTCGTTTTTAGCCACTCTGCACTGAGCAAAATGATTACAAAGAATTCACCCAAAAGAAAGAATTAGAGTACTCTCTCCCACAGAGTTACAGAATTTGGATTACAATTCGATGTCACAAAGCCAATTCAGAAGCACAATTATATAGCTGCTGGTGGCTCTGGGAAAAAGCATAAAGGATTCAAGAGACTTCATGACTGCAGAATTTAGATCTAATCAGGCCGAAATTAAAAATCAATTAAATGAGATGCAATCCAAACATGAGGTCCTAACAATGAGGGTTAATGAGGTAGAAGAAAGAGTGAGTGACATAGAAGACAAGTTGATGAAAGGAAGGAAGCTGAGGAAAAAAGAGAAAAACAATTAAAAGACCATGAGGAAAAGTTAAGGGAAATAAATGACAGCCTCAGAAGGAAAAATCTACATTGAATTGGGGTTCCAGAGGGCGCTGAAAGGGACAAAGGACCAGAAAGCGTATTTGAACAAATCATAGCTGAGAATTTCCCTAACTTGTGGAGGGAAACAGGCATTCAGATCCAGGAGATAGAGAGGTCCCCCTCCAAAATCAGTAAAAACCGTTCAACACCTCGACATTTAATGATGAAACTTGCAAATTCCAAAGATAAAGAGAAAATCCTTAAAACAGCAAGAGACAAGAGATCCCTAACTTATATGAGGAGAAATATTAAATTAACAGCAGACCTCTCCACGGAGACTTGGCAGGCCAGAAAGGGCTGGCAGGATATATTCAGGGTCCTAAATGAGAAAAACATGCAGCCAAGAATAGTTTATGCAGCAAGGCTCTCATTCAGAATAGAAGAAGAGATAAAGAGCTTCCAAAACAGACGGAAACTGAAAGAATATGTAACCACCAAACCAGTTTTACAAGAAATATTAAGGGGGACTTCGTAAAACAAAGAGGATGCCCAAAGAAATAAGCCATAAAAACAGGGACTGAATAGGTATTATTAGGACACTAAGTTCATATCTTTCAATAGTAACTCTGAATGTGAATGGGTTTAATGATCATTAACAATCAGACGCAAGGTTTTAGACTGGATAATAAAGCAAGACCCGTCTATTTTCTACCTACAGGAGACTCATTTTACACCTAAGGACACTTCCAGTCTGAAAATGAAAGGGGTGGAGAACCAGTTACCATTCAAACGGTCCTCAAAAGAAAGCAGGGGTAGCAATCTTCATATCAGATAAAGCTTTTCCCAAAGACTGTAGTAAGAGATGAAGAGGGACACTGTATCATACTTAAAAGGTGTATCCAACAAGAGGACCTAGCAATCATGAATATTTATGCCCCTAATGTGAGAGCTGCCAAGTATATCAATCAATTAATAACCAAAGTTAAGACATACTTAGATAATACACTAATAGTAGGAGACTTCAACACGGTACTTTCTGCCAATGACAGATCTTCTAAGCCCTACATCTCCAAAGAAACAAGAGATTTAAATGATACACTGGACCAGATGGATTTCACAGATATTTACAGAACTTTACATCTAAATGGAACTGAATACACATTCTTCTCAAGCACTCATGGGACTTTCTCCAGAATAGACCACATACTGGGTCACATATTAGGTCTTAACAGATACCAAAATATTGGGATTGTGCCCTGCATATTTTCAGACCACAATGCCTTGAAACTTGAACTCAATCACAAGAACAAATATGGAAGAAACCCAAACACCTGGAAATTAAAGACCATCCTGCTAAAAGATGAAAGGGCCAACCAGGAAATTAGAGAAGAATCAAAGATTCATGGAAACTAATGAGAATGAAGATACAACAATTCAGAATCCTTGGGATACAGCAAAAGCAGTCCTAAGAGGGAAATACATCGCAATACAAGCATCCATCAAAAACTGGAAAGACTCAAATATACAAGCTAACCTTGCACCTAAAGGAGCTGGAGAAAGAACAGCAAATAAAACCTACACCAAGCAGAAGAGAGTTAATAAAGATTTGAGCAGAACTCAATGAAATAGAGACCAAAAGAACTGTGGAACAGATCAATAAAACCAGGAGTCGGCACTTTGAAAGAATTAATTAGATAAACCATTAGCCAGCCTTATTAAAAACAGAGAAAAGACTCAAATTAATAAAATCACGAATGAAAAAGGAGAGATCACAACCAATACCAAAGAAATACAAATGATTTTAAAAACGTATTATGAGTAGCTATATGCCAATAAATTAGGCAATCTAGAAGAAATGGATGCATTTCTGGAAAACCACAAATTACCAAGAGTGGAGCAGGAAGAAATACAAAACCTGAACAGGCCAATAACCCGGAGGAAATTGAAGCAGTCATCAAAAACCTCCCAAAACACAAAAGTCCAGGGCCAGATGGCTTCCCAGGGGAATTCTATCAAATGTTTAAAGAAGAAACAATACCTCTTCTACTAAAGCTGTTCCAAAAGAAAGAAAGGGATGGAATACTTTCAAACTCGTTCTGTGATGCCAGCATCACATTAATTCCAAAGCCAGACAAAGACCCCACCAAAAAGGAGAATTATAGACAATATCCGTGTTGAACACGGATGCAAAACTTCTCAACAAGATACTAGCCAATAGGATCCAACAGTACATTAAGAAGATTATTCACCATGACCAAGTGGGATTTATCCCCAGGTTGCAAGGCTGGTTCAACACTTGTAAAGCAATCAACGTGATAGATCATATCAACAAGAGAAAATACAAGAACCATATGATCCTCTCAATAGATTCAGAGAAAGCATTTGACAAAATGCAGCATCCATTCCTGATCAAAACTCCTCAGAGTGTAGGGATAGGGATAGAGGGAACATTACTCATCATCTTAAAAGCCATCTACAAAAAGCCCACAGCAAATATCATTCCCAATGGGGAAACAATGGGAGCCATTCCCCTTAGGTCAGGATCATGTCAGGGATGTCCACTCTCACCACTGCTATTCAACATAGTACTAGAAGTCCTAGCCTCAGCAATCAGACAACAAAAAGAAATAAAAGGCATTCAAACTGGCAAAGAAGAAGTCAGACTCTCCCTCTTTGCAGATGACATGATACTGTACATAGAAAACCCAAAAGCCTCCACCCCAAGATTGCTAGAACTCATACAGCAATTTTTCAGTGTGGAAGGATACAAAATCAATGCTCATAAATCAGTGGCATTTCTATACCCTAACAATGAGACTGAAGAAAGAGAAATTAAGGAGTCAATCCTATTTTCAATTACACCCCAAAGCATAAGACACCTAGGGATAAACCTAACCAAAGAGGTAAATGATTTATACCTTAACAGCTATAGAACAGTTCTGAAAGAAATTGAGGAAGACACAAAGAGATGGAAAAATATTCCATGCTCATGGATTGGAAGAATTAATATTGTGAAAATGTCAATGCTACCCAGGACAATTTACACATTTGATGCAACCCCTATCAAAATACCATGGACTTTCTTCAGAGAGTTGGAAGAAATCATCTTAAGATTTTTGTGGAATCAGAAAAGACCCCGAATAGTCAGAGGAATATTGAAAAAGAAAACCAGAGCCGGTGGCATTACAATGCGATTTCAGGTTGTACCACAAAGCTGTGATCATCAAGACAGTGTGGTACTGGCACAAAAACAGACACATAGGTCAGTGGAACAGAATAGAGAACCCAGAAATGGGCCCTCAACTCTATGGTCAACTAAGATTTGACAAAGCAGGAAAGACTATCCACTGGAAAAAGGACAGTCTCTTCAATAAATGGTGCTGGGAAAATTGAACAGCCACGTACAGAAGAATGAAACTAGATCACTCGCTTACACCCTACACAAAGATAAACTTAAAATGAATGAAAGATCTAAATGTGAGATAAGAATCCATCAAAATCCTAGAGGAGAACACAGGCAACACCCTTTTTGAACTTGGCCACAACAACTTCTTGCAAGATACATCTATGAGGGTAAGGGAAAGCAAAGCAAAAATAAATTATTGGGACTTAATCAAGAGAAAAATCTTCTGCACAGCAAAAGAAACAGTCAACAAAACTAAAAGACAATCTACAGAATGGGAAAAGATATTTGCAAATGACCTATCAGATAAAGGGCTAGTATCCGAGATCTATAAAGAACTTATTAAACTCAACAGCAAAGAAACAAAATAACCAATCATGAAATGGGCAAAGGACATGAACAGAAAGAAATTTCACCAAAGAAGACATACCCATAGCCAACAAGCACATGAGAAAATGCTCTGCATCCTTTGCTATCAGGGAAATATGAATCAAAACCACAATGAGATACCACCTCAAAAAAAAAAAAAAAAAAAAAAAAAGATACCACCTCAAACCAGAATGGTGAAAATTAACAATACAGGAAACCACAAGTGTTGGAAAGGATGTGGAGAAAGGGGAACCCTCTTGCACTGTTGGTGGCAATGTGAACTGGTACAGCCACTCTGGAAAACTGTGTGGAGGTTCCTCAAAGAGTTAAAAATAGAGCTACTCTACACCCAGCAATTGCCCTGCTGGGGATTTACCCCAAAGATACAGATGCAGTGAAACGCCAGAACACCTGCACCCCGATGTTTCTAGCAGCAATGTCCACAATAGCCAAACTGTGGAAGGAGCCTCGGTGCCCATCGACAGATGAATGGATAAAGAAGATGTCGTCTATGTATACAATGGAATATTACTGAGCCATTGTAAACAAGAAATACCCACCATTTGCTTTAACATGATTGGACCTGGAGGGTATTATGCTGAGTGAAGTAAATCAATCGGAGAAGGACAGACATTATATGGTCTCATTCATTCGGGGAATATAAAAAATAGTGAAAGGGAATAAAGGGGAAAGGAGAGAAAATGAGTGGGAAATATCAGAGATGGAGACAGAACATGAGAGACTCCTAATTCTGGGAAACAAACAAGGGGTAGTGGAAAGGGAGGTAGGCGGGGGCATGGGGTGACTGGGTGATGGGCACTGAGGGTGTCACTTGATGGGATGAGCACTGGGTGTCATGTTATTTATTTTGGCAAATTGAACTCCAATAAAAAAAATAAAAAAGAAAGAAAGAACCTAGGTTAAAAGCACATTTTGGGGCAAAAAAAAAAAAAAAAAAAGAACAGAAGAAGAACTTAAAAAACTCAACATCCAAAAATCAAATAGTCCAGTTAAAAAATCGGCAGAAGACATGAATAGACATTTTTTCCAAGGAAGACATACAGATGGCTAATAGACATGAAAAGATGCTCAACGTCACTGATTATCAGAGAAATGCAAATCAAAACTACAACGTGATATCACCTTATACCTGTCAGAATGGCTAAAATTAACAATCAACAAAACAGCGGTATTGGCAAGGACATGCAGAAAGGGGAACTCTCTTGCTCTTTTGGTGAGATGCCAACTGCTGCAGTCACTCTAGAAAACAGTTTGGAGGTTCCTCAAAAAGTTAAAAATAAAACTATTCTACAATCCAGCAATTGCACCACTAGATATTTACTCAAAGGATACAATAATACTAACTTGAAGGGATACATGCACCATAATGCTTTTAGCAGCATTATCAACAATAGCCAAATTATGGAAAGAGTCCAAATGTCCGTTGAGTGATAAATGGATAAAGAAGATGTGGTGTATTCACAAAATTGAATATTACTCAGCTATAACAAAGAATGAAATCTTACTATTTGCAACAATGTGGATGGAGCCAGAGAATATTATGCTAAGCAAAATTAAGTCAGTCCGAGAAAAGGCAAAAATCATATGATTTTACTCATATGGGGAATTTAAGAAACAATACAGATGCACGCTGGTGGGGGGTGGGGGGAGAAGGAAGGCAAACCAGAAAACAGACTCTCAACTATATAGAATAAACTGAGGGTTACTAGTGGGGAGGATAGCAGTAGAATAGGTGGGATATTAAGGAAGACAGTTGTGATGAGTGCTGGGTGTTGTATGTAATCAATGAATAGTTAGATTTTACACCTGAAATTAATATTAAACTGTATCTTAAATAATTTTAATTAAAAAAAAACTTTAAAAAAAAGAAAGAATGATTGAAAACTTCCATAATCTAGGGGAAAAAAATTACAGAACAGACATTCTGTTCCAGGAAGCACAGAGTTCCACATAAAATAAATACAAAGGGATCGAAACCAAGATGCATTATAATTAAAATGTCAATAGTTAAAGAAAAGAGAGAACCTTAAAAGCGGCCATAGAAAAACAAATTCATACATAAAGAGGAGCCTTGGCTATCAGTAGATTTATCAGCAGAAAGTTTATAGGCCACGAAGGAATGGGATATCATGTTCAGATTGTTTAAAGGAGAAAACAAAGCAGAGCAAAACAAAACAAAACACAAAACTTCCATTCAAAACTACTTTACCTGGTGAAGTTATTATTTGGAATTGAAGAAAAATAGTTTTCCAGGCAAGCAAAATGCAAAAATATTCGAATGAAAAAAAAAAAAAAAACCAAAATGGCCTTATAAAAAATGTTAGAGACTTCTTTAAGTTAAGAAGAAAAGGGAATAACTAATAACAAGAAAGCAGATGAAAGTAAAAATCTCATTGATGAATGTAAATATTTAGTAAAGGTAATGGATTAACCATTTATAAATCTAATATGAAGGTTAAAAGACAAAAGTACTAAGATTAAGTATAGCTATAATAATTAGTTAAGGGATACACAAAATAAAAAAACTGTAAAATGTGACATTAAGAATAGAACACATGGTAGGGGAGGGTAATAAATATATAATTTTTAGAATGTGTTTAAACTCAAGATGCTATCAACTTAAAATAGAATGTATTATGTGTGTATGTCTATGTATCCCTATCTATTTATAAATATACGGTGCTGTATGTGGACCTCACGGTAACCACAAATCAACAATCTATAGTAGATACACTAGTGAAAAACACCAGACCACAAGGGAAGAGAGCAAAAGAAAAAAAGGAACAGAGGCAAACTCCAAAAATGGACAGAAAACAATTAACAGAATGTCAAAAAGTACATACCTATCAATAATTCTTTAAATGTAAATGGACTAGTTCTCCAATCAAAAGACAGAGAGTGGCTGAATGTGCAAAAACAAACAAACAAACAAAACCCAAAACTCATGCATATATTGCCTGTAAGAAACTCACATCAGATCTAAGGACACACACAGACTAAAAGTGAAGGGATAAAAAAGATATTCCATGAAAATGGAAAATAAAAAAAAAAATCTGGTAAAGTTTATACTTATATCAGACAAAATAAACTTCAAAACAAGCTATATGAAAGACAAGGGCATTACATAATGATCAGTTCAGCAAGAAGTATAACATTTGTAAGTATGTAAGTATTTATACACCCAATGAAGGAATACTTAAATACATAAAGCAGATACTAATAGACTGAGAGATATTAATAGAAAGAGAGAAATGGACAGCAATACAATAATAGTAGGGGATTTTAATATGCTACTTACATCAATGGATAGATGTCCAGACAGAAAATCAATAAGACAACATTGGCCTTAAATGACACAGTGGACCAGCTGGAGTCAAATAAATACAGAACATTCCATTCAAAAACAGCAGAATACATATTCTTTTCAAGGGCACATGGAACATTCTCCAGGAGAGATAATATGTTACATCACAAAATAATTCTCAATAAATTCACAAAAACAGAAATCATATCAATATCTTTTTTGACTACAACAGTATAAAACTAGAAATCCATTACAGGGAATAAAGTGGAAAAAATCACAATTATATAGAGATTAAACAACATGCTGACAAAAAAATCAATGGGTCAATGATAAAATCAACAAAGTAAAGAAAATACCTGGAGACAAATCAAAAGTGAAATACAAGAGGCCAAAATCTGTGAGATGCAGCAAAAATTGTTTTTACAAGGGAAGTCTTTAGCAATACAGGTAACCTGAAGAAATATGAAAAATCTCATATCAGCAACCTAACTCTACTCCTAAAGGAATTTAAAAAAAAGAAGAAAAGAAAAGAAAAAAAATAAGAACAAATAATGCCCAAATTTAGTAGAATGAAGGGAATACTAAAGATAAATGTATAAATATATTAAATAGAGACTAAACAGACAAAATAAATAATCAAGGAAAATAAAGATAGTTCCTTGAGAAAATAAGTAAAATTTATAATCCTTTACTTGAACTGAACAAGAAGAGATGGTGCCTCAAATAAATGAAATAAAAAAATGAAAGAGATGTTATATCTGATTTTAGAGAGTAACAAAGGATTATAAAAGAAAACCTTCAATGAACAATTATATACCACAGAATTAGATAATCTGGAAGAAATGAATAAATTCTTAAGAACATACAACCTTCCAAGACTGAATTATGAAGGAATAGAAAATATGAATAGATTGATTATAAGCTCAGAGATTGAATCAGTAATCAAAAACCTCCAAACAAACACAAATCCAGGACCAGATGTTTTCACTGGTAAATTCTAACAAATATATAAAGATTAATAGCTACACTTCTCAAACTTTTTCAAAAAATTGAAGAGAAGCAAATGTTTCCACACTCATTTAAAAAGACCAGCATCACTCTGCTGGCAAAATTAGAAAAGAATACCACAAAATAAATAAAATTATAGGCTGATATATCTGACGAACATCCATGTAGAAATACTCAATAGAATATTAAGAAACAGAATTCAACAATGCATTAAAAGATTATGTACCATGACCAACTCGTAGTCATCCCCAGTGGTGCAAGAATGGTTCAACATTCATAATCCAATGAAAGTGATATACTGCTTTAACACAATGAAGACTAAAACTCATATGATCAACTCAATAAATGCAGAAAAACACAGTTGACAAAATTCAACATTCATTTATGATAAAATCTCAACAAAGTGGGTATAAAGGGAATGTATCTCAGTATAACAAGGGCCTTACATGACAAATCTATAGCTAACATAATATTCAACAGTAAAGAGCTAAATGTTTTTCCCCTAAATCAGTAACCCTAAATCAGTAACAATACAATAATGTCAACTCTAGACACTTTTATTAAACACAGTACTGAACCTTCAAGTCTTAGCAATTAGGAAAGAAAAAAAAATAAAAGGCATCCAACTTAAAAAAAAGAGTTTTAAAACTGTCACCATTCACAGGTGACATACTACTATGTATGAAAAACCCTAAACACTCCACATGCACACAAACTGTTAAAATTAATAAATGAATTCAGTAAAGTTGCAGGACACAAAGTCAATATACAGAAATATGTTGCATTTTTATACACTAATAATGAACTGTCAGCAAGAGAAATTAAGAAACCAAACCTATTTACAATTACATTGAAAGATATCTAGAAATAAATTTAAGGAGATGACTTATACACCCGAAACTACAAGACACTGATATAAGAAAGTGAAGACACAAATATATGGAAAAATGTATCATTCTTATGGACTGGAAGAATAGTTTTGTCAAAATATCCATATTATCAAAAGCCATCTACAGATTCAGTGAAAGCTCTTTCTAAATCCTAAAGGCATTTTTCACAAAACTAAGATAAATAATGCTAAAATGCGTATAGAACCACAAAAAACAAAAAACAAAAAACAAAAAAAACCACACATGAATAGCCAAAGTAATCTGGAGAAAGAACAAATCTGTAGGTACGCTCTCTGATTTTGATATATTAATCAAAATGGGTATAGTATTTGGCATTGATATATATCAATGGAACACAGTATAGGGCCCAGAAATAAACCCAGACATATATGCTCCATTAATTAATGATAAAGTAGTAAAAAATATACAATAGGAAAAGGGCAATCTTTTCAATAAATGTAATTGGGAAAACTGGACAACCACTTGTGAAAGAATGAAACTAGATTGCTATCTTACACACAAAAATTAATTCAAAATCGATTAAAGACTTGAATCTAAGGCCTGAAACCATAAAATTCTTGAAAGAAAACATAGATGGTAAGCGCCTTGACATTAGTCTTAGTAATGTTTTTCTGTTTTGTTTTTGTTTTTATTTTGTTCTGTTTTGTTTTGGTCCAACTCCAAAGGCAAGTGAAACAAAAGCAAAAATAAACAAATGAGACTATACCAAACTTAAAAAACTTCTATACAGCAAAGGAAATTATCAACAAAAGAAAAAGCAATATTCTGAATAGAAGAAGATATATGCACATCATATATATAGGAGCTAATATCCAAGGTACATAAAGAACTCATATAATTTAACAACAACAAAAGAAATAACCTCATTAAAAAATGGAGAGAGGACCAAAATAGACATTTTTCCAGAGAAGACATAGAAATGGCTGATAGGCATATGAAAAGATGCTCAACATCATTACTTATCAGGTAAATGCAAATCAAAGCAATAATGAGATTATCATCTCTCATCTGCTAAAATGGCTTTTATCAAAGAGATGAGAAGTAACATCTGTTGGAGAGGATATGGAGAAAAGGAACAGTCACATGCTGCTGATGGCAATGTAGACTGGTGAAGCCACTATGGAAACCCATATGGAAATTCCTCAAAAAATTCAAAACAGAACTAACACAATTCAACAATTCTGCTTCTGAGTATTTACCCAAAGAAAACAAAAACACCAATTCAAAGGGAAATATGCATTCCAAGTTCACTGCAGCATTATTTATGATTGCCAAGATATGGAAATAATCTAAGTGTCAATCAATGGATGAATCAATAGAAAGGTGTGGTATATAGATATAGACATAAATATAGATATAATAGAGTACTACTCAGCCATGAAAAAGGAAATTGCTATTTGTGACCACATGGATGGACCTTTAGGGTATTTTGCTAGATAAAGTAAGTCAGATAGGGAAAAAAATACCATATGATTTCACTTATATATGAAATCTAAAAACAAGAAAAACAGAAGAAAAAAATGAACTCAAAGAAATTATTGATTATCAGAAGAGAAAGAAGTTGAGAGGGTAGGCAAAATGGGTGATAAGTCTCAAAGTATGGTGATGGATGGAAACTAGGCTTATGGTAGTGATTGCTTTGTAGTATATACAAATATAGAAATTACAATATGCGGCTGAAACTCATATATTATATGCTAATTTATTTCAATTAAAAAAATCATGTAAGAACCAAAATTATTAGAAAAGCATGGAAACCTAAGTCTAGAAATTCTTTAGGAGTACAAGTCCCTCTATCACAGGGAGTAAGTGCCATGTATTTCATTTTCTTCCCTTTTAAATTTGTCTGTTACATTAAATTCCCTAAAGAACTGCAAATTAGAGAAGCAAGGGAGCAGATGTAAAGACTGTTAAGGAGGAAAGGTATTGTAGGAGAGAAGATGGAATCAAGAGACACTGTTTGAGAACCATTATATAACTAGAGTCAAGATGACTTAGTTGTAGTAGTAAAAGTCCAAATTTTTAACACTTGAGACAAAGAACAGAGGATGAGATAAAATAAGAAAAAAAGAAAAAAAATAGAAGAGTAAAGGGTGGAAGAGGAAAAGGAAGGAGAAATTTGTTTAAAAGTACTGACATAGGAAATGCTATTCCTCTCAAGGAAATTAAAAGCATATTCCGAGATAGCTCAATGATAGGACTTGGATTTCACTTTGAACATCACTATTTTAGGCTTAGAATCATACTAGTTCTTCTCAATATTCTATAATTGTGATAAAATATATTTTTTAAAAGACATTCATTCATTCATGAGAGACACAGAGAGAGAGGCAGAGAGATGGGCAGAGACAGAAGCAGGCTCCCCACAGGTAGCCCGATGCAGGACTCAATCTCAAGACCTCCACCAAGATCACGCCCTGGGCTGAAGGCAGATGCTTGACCACTGAGCCACCCAGGTTCCCTGATAAAATATTTTTAAAAGTAAAAATAAAATGTTTACTTTCTAAATGCACAATAAAGTAACAAATTACGTTGGCTTTGCAGCCCATCTCTATTAATGATAACATTATAATATAATATTCACAGTACTTTGTGCTTCCTCAGTATGCAAAATGCAAAAGACTTTTTACTTTCCATTTTTATCTCTAGTCTATTTGAAATAATGTGGTCAAATATTTTTAGCTTCTTTCTAGTCACACAATCAAACAGACATCAACTTACCAAATTAAGAAATTCGATTCACAAACTCACATTTTAATATTTTAAAGCAGGTATTAGCAAATAGTTTCCCCAGAGCCAAATATAATCCACTGCTTGTTTTTGTAAATAAACTTTTATTATAACATAGCCGTACTCATTAGTTTACTCATTGTTTATGGCTGCTTTTACACAACAACAGCAGAGTTGAGCAGTTTCAGCAGAGATCCTATGGTCCACAAAGCCCTAAAATTATCATCTGGCTCTTTACAGAAAAGGTTTGCCAACACCTGATATAAAGCAATTAGCTATTTTATAAGAAATACTACTGCAGAATCCAATATCAATACACACACTGTAAACTCCTACAAGACCAAGGCCAACCTATTTTTTTAAAAAAAAGATTTTATTTATTTATTCATGAGAGACATACAGAGAGAAAGAGAGAGAGAGAGAGAGAGAGAGGCAGAGGGAGAAGCAGGCTCCATGCAGGGAGCCTGACATGGGACTCCATCCCGGGTCTCCAGGATCAGGCCCTGGGCTGAAGGTGGCGCTAAACCTGCTGAGCCACCTGGGCTACCCCAGCCCATTTATTTGTATCCAAGAGATGGGAAAAATTCTACTTTCTCTCCATCCCATACATTCATCCTTCTAAAACACAGACTTCTAATCTTATAGCTGCCTTGCTGAAAAATTTTGTTTGGCTTCCCACTATCTACCTCACAGAATCTCAATCTTACCTCCTACCAATTCCCCCATGATTCTTTGGCACTGGCCAGGGCGGTTTATCTTCTGCTCTTTAACCTCTAGGTGTTTTTTGTTTGTTTATTTTGTTTTATCCTGATTCATTATGTTTATTTTGGTTAAAGACGTTCTCAGCTTTCCAAACTCACTAAACTTTAATTTCAGAACATTTTTTTCACTTCTCTTTCACTACCATATTTAATGAGTTATCAATTATTATCTGAGTTTCCCTAATATATGTTTCCTTCTCTCCATTTTTACCTTTCCTCTTCCAACATAATTTGTTTCGTCACCTTTGAATGAACTCAAAGGTGAGTGGCCTTGTAACTGGTGCTGCGTAGTACTGCTTCAGAATACACCCATCACTCTAAGACACCACTCTTCCAGACTCTATGCCTGCTTTTCTTCTGCATACACATGATCCACATGCTCAAATCAGCTCCTCATTGTTCTCTGAATATCTATATTTTGTCCTTTTCCACTTCCACATGGTATACTTCCCTCATAGAATTTCATCACCAACATCTTAACCTTTCTTCATGAGTTTCTTTCAGTCATTTTTCTTCCACAAAACAGTTTCTAATACATTCTAACAGAAGGTAGCAAATGCTGACTTCTTCCATCACTGAATATTAGTTTTAATTATTAACTACACAAGGCATTAAGCAATGTATTGTTTACTGTCCTGGTTTCTAATTATCCGTGACTTATATTCAGAGATTTTATGTCTATATATACTGATAAACCAAAGATAGGCATTTTGTTTCTTTTTTCTTTTTCTGTAAAAGGCCAGACAGTAAATATTTTCACCTTTGCAGGCCTTATGCCTTTCATAGTAGCTATCCTACTTTGCTACTGTAGCACAAAGGCAACCATAAAACAATATGTGAATCAAAAGGTTTGACTATATTCAAATAAAACTCTACTTATAGAAGAGTCAGGAAGCTGAGTTAGTCTGGGGGCCTTAATTTGTTAATATCTGAGCTTGAGTAACAGTCTCATGTTTGCAGGAACTATGACTTATACATATAATATATTGTATTTTAATAAATTTTCTCTGGTATCTATTACTGTGTTAGACATATTTTTTTAGAAGATTTTATTTATTTATTCATGAGAGACCCAGAGAGAGAGAGAGAGAGAGAGAGAGGCAGAGACATAGGCAGAGGGAGAAGCAAGCTCCACGTGGGGAACCTGATGCAAGACTCGATCCCAGGACTCCAGGATCACACCCTGGGCCAAAAGCAGGCACTAAACTGCTGAGCCACCCAGGCGTCCCTATTACTCTGTTAGACATAAAGACATTTGGAATCATATGCATGCTCATCAGTGTATGTGGGATATGTTCTAAAGAGTCAGGAATCCAAATATTTGGAAAGTGAGTTAACTTAAAGTACATCATAACTGTAGGTAAAGAGACTAAATAAAGTATAATTACGATGCTTTATAGGATAACCAAATGTTAATTATGCAATCACATAAGACTGATGCATGCTCTGTGAAGAAAACAATATCATTAAAGATAATTTCATATTTCATGTATGCCATGTTTAATTGTAATCCATTTCTCACCAGCAAAATAAACCCTTTAAACCCAAATAATTATTTTATCCATTAAATTTGAATAAAATGCATGCAAACATTGATGTAATATAAAATATTTATTTACCTAATAAAATTCTGCTCAAAGCAGAATGCCAGGATCCAATTTGCGAGATAAGGGGAAGATTTTTTTTCCCTCCCATGTAGTCAGTTTTTTAATATTAACTAATATTCATCCTGTTAATAAACTTTATTGGTACAAAATAATTATTGATATAATAAAATGATTTATCTATATTATAATTTTCCTTTTAGGAAATAATTTAATATTTTTAAAGAAATGTTATTTTCAGAAGGATCTTACAATTAAACACTAATCTCAAATTCTATTTTACTTTTGACAAATACCTTCAAACTATAATTTTAACATTTGATATTGAAGAAGTAGAATGAATTCCTTATTCAAAACATACACATATAATAAAATATGTGCAAGTGAAAGATATACTTATTGCTTTAATTTCACCAGATCCCAGCAATTGTAGTAGCTTCTTTCACCAAATTATAACATATTTTATGGATTAATTTTATACTGGACTCTAGTTTTATGAAGTAGAAAATAAAATGTCCAAAACATCTTATCTGATCTTCCATAAAATATCTGTATTTCAATGAGAAAAATTCTAAAAGCCTCAAATACTATTTCCATTTATTTGTGCAAAGTCCTTTTTAAAAGGATAAAAACAAACATGTAATATCATGTTACATTTAGTGGTGATATGTATCTTAAAATACCAATGAGTTTTCAGTTATTCTGAAGAAGTGACTTTAGGTATCTTTCTGATATCTTAATTCGGTTGCTATTTATTGTACTTGCTGTATGATTTGAATGAATAAGCATCAAAATTTCTGTGTTTATGATAATTTGATAATTGCAAAAATCCTTCTTATCTAAAATAGTGGTTTTTCAACCACTGGTGATGGTGTTAGTGGGGATCTCCTACCCACCCACTGAGGGGACTTTTGGGAGTGTGTGGAGACATTTTTGGTTGACTGGGGATAGTACTGGAATACTAGTAGCCAGGGATGCTAATAAACTTCCTGCAATACAAGGGAAAGGCCCTCTCCACCCCACAACTAGGAATTATCTGATGGAAAATGTGAACAATGGAAAGGCTGAAAAGTCCTGACCTTGGAGTAGGACCATGGATTCAGTATTTAGTGGATTTCAATGAATTCAGAGCTCTCAATTACTTAGGTTCACAAGACTTAGGCAAGTACATCAAATAGCATACTGAGGAAGAAAGAATTTTGATGATTCCTTTTTTACTAATCTCTTCTAGTGCTCCAAGGGAGAGTACATATTTAAAAAGTAGCAATTTATAATGTACTACCTGCATATAAGTAGTAAGTACATATAATGTACTTACTACCTGCATATAAGTTGCATGTTAGTTGTTCGATATTTCTGTTATATTTTGCCAAAGAAATAATAATAGAAATGGTAATCAAATTTTTCAGATGAACCAACAAAACCCATTAATTTATAATATGGTTTTAAGATAACACAGAAGGATTCATTAAGAAACTAAAGTGGGTGCTAGTCTATATAATTGGTACCCAGAGGAGAGGACCATGTGTTACAGGAAAAAAAAAATTATAAGAGGAGAAAATGAGTTCCACTGTGTCTTTTTATATCAATAGTTGGAATGAGGTAGCAACATGTCTTTGGCTTGTTTCAACTCTCATTTTTCTTCTCCATTGTTCATTTCCTTTTTCTCTTCTACCAAGCTCTTAGTACTGAATGAAGTTCTAAGCACCTCATTCTAGAGGCCCCACAGGTTTACTCAAATCTCAAAAATTCCTCCTTGCTTTGCTATCATCTGCCCTTTCACTTCACTTCACTTCAATTTGCATCTCTTCAAAGTTGCTGATACCAACTACAAGTAAAGGTGAAAGCCTTTTTGATTTAACTATTTCACATCAGCTAAATATTTTTAGAAATATTTTCATTTTAAAATAGAATTCACACAAAATTAAATAAATCCCCCATTGACAGTATATAAATATTTGAAATAAAGAGATACTTTTAAGTAGGGGATGTGGTGCCTGAGTAGCTCAGTTGGTTAAGGGTCTGACTCTTAATTTCGGCTCAGGTCATGATCTCAAGGTTGTAAGATCTAGCCCCACATCCAGCTCCATGTTAGGCGTGGAGCCTGTATAAGATTCTCTCTCTCTGCCCCTACACTCTACTCCCTCTCAAAAAAGAAAACAAAACAGGAAAAACAATATTTTTAATACCATTAATATGTAGGATAGAAGGACACATAAATTATATACATACAGATATATGTATATATACATTTACATACATGTACATTTAAATAAATACATAAATATGTGGAAAGAGAGGCAATTTGGTTTTTATGACAGGTAGTTAGGTCTTGATATGTAAACTGTAGAACTAGACAGCTTAAGTGATTTATAAATAATTGAGATTCACTTCCATCACATTGAAACATGGTTTCACGAGTATTTCTTTTTTTTCTTAAACCTTTTTATTAATTTGATAAATGTAGCCTATGATTGAATATATTTACAACTCCAAATGGAATTCCTCCTTCTTAAGTTTTAAAAGTGACATTTTGTACCCTACAGCAGCAATGCTATTATTAATATTCTTAGAATCTAGAATCCATTTTTTTTCAAAATAAGATAAGCTAATTTTCATACAAATATTGTAAATAAAAGTTTCATTTTCTATAGAAATATTTTTCTGAAGCAATTGTAGGCTCTTATATCATTTCAATGTCAAAGCTACTCTTTGAGAAACAGACCACAATTCTCCTTATATTGTCATAACATAATAGGCAATTGAGATAAAAATTGATAGGAAGAGTAAAGGTTCCAAAATGGAATAATTCATTTTTATCACAATATGCTTGAAAATGTGCTCAGTGCTTTGTAAACCTTATTTCCTTTATTCTTCTTACAAGTCAGTTCTATTTATAAAAATAAATTATCCCCATTTTATAGAAGAGTAAACTTAATTTTCAAAAGGGTAAAAAAGGACTTACAATCACAGAACTATTAAGAGGGAAATAGGTTTCAGATTCTAGAGTATGAGCTTCTAACCATTATACATACTAACCCTCTAAATGAACCAATTCCCTTAAACTTATTCATTCTTTTAACGATTTATGGATGCTTTACAAAGCAGGGGTGTGGGATGGATACTGCCTTCGAGTATAATTTTTTTAATCTAATTAATCTAATTCTTGTTGTAACTGGGAATAAATTCTTCATGTCTCATTCATTTTGTCTCTGGGTTTTGATTTTGCCAAGGGATATTGTCATTAATATGTTATATAAAATAGTTTGCACATTTGCCAGTCACTATGGATTTCAAGAACAAAATTGAAAGGGATGATTGAGTCAGTAGCTTGTCTTTGAAAGTAAAATAAAATGGTTCCCAGAAAACAGTACTATTTATATAGACAAATATTTATTAGGTCCCCACTGAATTGAGTTCTTTTCAGAAAGATAAAAGTTTCTTCAGAAAGGGAAAACATCTGTAATTAGTGCAAGTCTAATAAATAAATTATTTGCCACACTCTATATTTAAAGTGACAATCATATACTTGAATTATTTCAGGAACAATTGCAATCACAGCAGCTAAAGAAATACAGAAGAAAACTGAAAACAACAACAGCAACATCATCAGTGTGGTGGAATCTTTCTGGATTCATGAAAAATACTGAACTCCACTTGATATCAAATCACAACTTCAAATCACCTTTGAGCTGAGAGAGGACACTGAGAAGTACAGTCTGCTGGATGGGAGAAGATTTGCATATAAAAGAAGAAAGTTACTTTCTCCATGTTTACAAACAACTCCTCTTACAAGGGTGGGGAGGGATACTGATGGGTAAAAGAAAGCAACTAAGGAAATTGTGTGTGTGTCTATCTATCTATCAATCTATCGATCTATCTATCCATCTATCCATCTATCTGTCTATTTTTCTATCTATTCTTTACTTAACAACATTTATATTGTGCTTTGTATTTGCCAGGTATCTTCTAAGTGCTTTAAAAAGAAACTAATGTGTTTAATCTTCTGCAATGATTCCATTTTACAGATGAAGAAACTAGGATAGGTAATGGTCATGCGGTCAGGATAGGATAAAATTAAAATGTGAACCGAAACAGTCTGGCTCTAGAGTCTTCCTCCTGATTACAACATTAGTGTTGTAATTAATTAATTAACTGTTGTAATTAATTAGCGTAAGCTAATTATTATGAAGGTTCTTTTTCACACTTACATGTGTAACTTAAAAACATAGTTCTTTTGTTTAATAATTTTTTAGTAAAAAGAGTTGAAAATTCATAATAATATCTAGCTTCAGACATACTTAGGATCACTAGGACATAGGCAAACAAATCCACTGAAATTGTTCTAAATAATGGCTGCCTGTACTTAAGTCACCAAATCCAATGAATACATTTATGTCTTTATCTTTCTTAAAGTAAGATACCATAGTTCCAAGCATTTTCACAAGTTCCCACAGGATGCTGATATTGCCTAGAGTACCACAGTCCTAAGTGAAGGAGAAAATAAGTTTTAAATATGTGGCCAAAGGAGTGAAAAGAGCAGAGCTGAGTGCTTAGAAACTTGACTCCATCTGTGTGAAGGATGGATTGTGGAGAGAGCACTACAGGTAGGAGACTGATAAGGAGGCTACTTCTATAGATCAGGAGGTAGCTGATGCCAAAATCTGGGAGATGGTCATAAAAGCAGAGAGAATGGTATGAGTGAGATACACTTGGAAGTAAAATCAATTTAAAAAAATGATAATAGTAATAGAAGTTGTGGAGTGGGAGAGATTGAAAAGGAAAGGAAGAATTTGAGATGGCTTTGTTTTTCTAGTTTCTATAATTGGCTTCATGATCAAAATATGACAAAGCCCATGGGATTTATTTAAGGCAGGAATCAACAAACTTTGTGAAAAGCCCAACAGTAAGCATTTTAGGCAAAATCTCAAGCCATATCCCTGACCTATTGGATCAAAAGCTTTTCAAGTACAGCCCAGAAATCTGTGTTTTAGTGGGAGGTGTTTCAGGGATCCCTGAAGGTAATTTGGATGCACATTCAAGTGTGAAATCATTAGAACTGCATATCCCAGAGGACAAAAATTAAAATTCCTTGAAAGAACCATTTAAATCCCACCATGATCTGCTACCTGCCCAATCTGTTTCCCATTTATTCACTCTTTACCTCTAGCTTGCTTCAACCTACAAATGAGGAAATGAGACTCCAGAAGTTAATTATTTGCCTCCCCTGATAAGTCTAGCGAGTGACAGATGGGTTGAACTAGACCAGCCCAAGGTATTTTAGGACCTCACCCTATTGCTTTTAAAAATACATATACTCTTTTACATTCAAAATCCAACCATGGTAACATTTATTTTATTGATCCTCGTTTTTAGTTTAGTCTGTTCTACTTCTAGACTATAAACTCCAGGAAGGTAAGAATTAGTTTGTCCCTTGTAAATGTCCACAAAACTTGACTGTGGTGACACAAAATAACAATTCCAAGGAGAATTTCAAACATGAACTCCATGACTTCTGCCTATAGAGTGTAGTGGTTAAGGCAAGAGTTCTGAGGTCACTTTCCTTAACGTCAGATAACTGAACAAACATGCTCAGGCTATTAGACCTTGACTAAATCACTTAGTGTTTGTCTTCCTTAGGTTCCTTATCGGTAAAACTGTTGCTAAAATCTTCTTCATAGAATTGCAATGAAAATTAGCAAGTGTCAAACGCTAATATCATTACAATTACTAATATTATTATAAATAATTTAGCTATGTAGTTGACATAAATAAGTAAGTGACACTCCTTTACTCAAATATTTTATAATGTAGTTGGGAAAATAAAAGAGAGTTAGGAAAATATTAAATAATCATACAAGCTCTAAGTGCTTGTTCAAGGGAGTTCAAGCAGTATTAAGCATGAACATGCAGGAGGTGAAATCTGAATTTTGTAAAGATTGGTATGTGGCTTTGAAGTGAGAAAGCCTCTCAAAAGGAGAATTATTTCCTGCAAATCTCTGTGCAGATTGAGAGTGAGTAATACCTGTAAAAGACTAATAAAAACACAATATAAGTGCATACCTTCCTTATTATCAGAAAGTCAGGATGATGATATAATTTTAATTTAATACTCAATCATATAAGCCCAGATCTCATTATCTAAACAAAACTAACATCTTTCTCAAATATGGTTTATGATCAACTTTGCTGTTGCTGCTGTTGTTTTTTTAGTGCACTCAAAATTTATTCAATTAATAGCTGTGTTTTACTGTTAAAATATATTTAAATTAGATTGCCTCATAAATGTTTATTATTAATTTCCACCTTAAAGGGAAATTATGATTTTGGTGTTCTCGCTTATTATAAAAGCAATAAATATATTTATTTATACAACTTCTCTCTATGCTAAGGAAACAACATCCTCCCTATGTGTTTATTCAGTAGGTGGACATAAGTATCAACTCTGTACTATTATTGCCAATACACACTAGATGTAGAAATAGAGAACTTAGGTTTAAGTGTCTAGTTATCAATCCAATCAGTGGAATAGAATGAGTATATATAAATCTTCCAAAAGCATATGGGAATAAAATGTGATTATCTTAGCCAGTGTGAAAGTACAGTATATGGTATGTAAAATTCTTATTCCAAATTTCCCAATATTTTATATTCAAATTTTTGTCCTCAGTCCCTACAGTAGTTGTCAACATAAATCACTACTTTGTATCCTTATTTTACTCTAAACTTTCTTGCTTTGCTTTTTGGTACAGGAGAGGTCATATGCACTCCCATGTTCATTGCAGCACTGTTTACAAAGACATGGAGACAATCTAAATGTTTATCAATAGATGAATGGATAAAGAAAACCTGGTATATATACATACACATATGTATAATATTTGGTCACAAAAAAAGAGAAGGAGGGCAGCCTGGGTGGCTCAGCGGTTTAGCGCCGCCTTCGGCCCAGGGCCTGATCCTGGAGACCTGGGATCGAGTCCCACATCGGTTTCCCTGCATGGAGCCTGCTTCTCCCTCTGCCTGTGTCTCTGCACCTCTCTCTCTCTCTCTCTCTCTCTCTCATGAATAAATAAATAAAATATTTAAAAAATGTTTACTCTCCAGACCTTATTCTTTATTATTTTATACTTAAAATTAAGACAATTATTTTGGAACAGTTGTATGTTCTCATCAAAATTGAAGGAATGCTGTTACAGAGATTCAGATTTTTTTTTTAAGATTTTATTTATTTATTCATGAGAGATACACACACACACACACACACACACACACACACACACACAGAGGCAGAGACACTGTCAGAGGGAGAAGCAGGCTCCATGCAGGGAGCCTGATGTGGGACTCGATCTCAGGTCTCCAGGATCTGGAGGATCATCTCTGGTCTTGATCTGGGGGCTGTAAGTTCAAGCCCCATTTTGGGTTCCATGGTGGGCATGAAACTTACTTAAAAAAATGTTTTTTTAATTTAGAAAACAATGAAGCATGGACTGGGGGGTTGATTATGATCATTGGGGCCCTGGTGTTAACTTTGATGAAATTTATTACTCTGAGCCAGTCTATTTCACTTTCTTGAGCTTCAGTTTTCTCATAGAAGGTGGAAACAACTATCTGGTTAGATGGTTCTAATTATTAGGGAAAAAAATGACAACTAAATGGCACATAATAGTATAATAACAGTGATAGTTTTATTTATTACTGTGATATTCAACATCTCTGTTGAAACAACTATAAATATAAAACATCAGGATGTTTGTTGCTCTAGGCCCTGGGAAAATGGGTGTACATTTGAGAGTAGCTTGAATAGTCTAGTCATCTGACTACACCTGAATTCTCTTGATAGAAAAAATCAACCCTATTGCTCTTCTTTAGAGTTGTGATTCACATTTTTGTTATAATTTTCTTTCAACAAATTGCTACGTATAGAAAAATGTGATGTTAAGCCCAATATGAGTTATTTAAATATGAGATAATAGGTATTCAAAAGGTCTCAAGAAAAGTAATGAAACCTAAATTTCAACAAAAGGAGGTTAGAAAAATGATTGATTTCAACAACTATTTTTTTTTTAAGATTTATTTATTTATTTGAGAAACTGAGGCCTAAGGAAATTAAGTAATTGGCCTGACATCATACAACTAGTGAATTATAGGGTTTGGGTTTGAACCTAAGCAGTCAAGCTCCCAAGGCCATGCCATTATCTCTAAGTTCAGCAACCTCATACAATTAAAAAATAAATAAATAAATAAATAAATAAATAAATAAATAAATAAATAAATAAATACAGACAATTGCTCCTTGTTTCTTCTTAATCTCATTTAAAAATTACATTAGGAACCAAAGATCTAAAATACATTTTCGTTTTTTAAAAGTTCTGCCTAAGTGTTCATAATCAGCCTAGAAATTTATGCACAAGATGAATGTATGATAACTGGTGTTAAAACATTCATTAATTTCCTACTTGGAGGATCAGATAATTTCAAAGAATATTTCTAACCTTTATTTCTTTAATTTTTTAAAGATATATTTCCATTTTATAGCACTAAATGTCACGTATTTTTAAAATTAATTATTTTTTCATGAGCTTCACATTACTATTCACCAGAAAACAGAGGGCTATTATTATTTTAGTAGTGTTAACAATGTACCTTTGTCATCACTTTTACTATAATTCTACCCTGGTAATAAAATAGTCAGTACATTTCTGCATCTTTTTAAAAAAGTTTTTACCCTAGCAATGGAAGTGTTACTTCACTGAAGCAGATAAACAGGATGGATAATGATTGTTATATGCTCAGTGATCCTTATAATGGGGAAAAGTGGAATGTTCTCTGATCATTCTCAAAATTGGAAACTGACTGAATTTCATTTAGGAAATAGCAAGGTCTCACTATAGGTGACATTCTCTAAAAGCATATAAAAGACCAGAATATATCAGCCCTGATCCTCTATGTTAAATCAATCTACAGAGTAGAAATTTCCTTATTTTATGCAAATTGGAGGAGTCTCATATAAATCATCTTTCAAGTTAAGTAAAGATGTCAAGAAAATCTCTCCATCTCCAAATGAATTACAGTAATCTCCCCTTTTCTGGCGAGGAGACATCCCAAGTAGATGCCTGAAATCATGGATAATACCATGTGTTTTCTTATACACACATACCTATGGTGCATATCTATCCTAAAGTCTAATTTATTAATTAGGCACAGTAATAGATTAACAATAATAACTAAAGTAGAATAACTCTAGTAGTATACTATCATAAAATTTATGTGAATGTGGTATCTCTCTTTCTCAAAATATCTCATCATACTATACTCACCCTTGTGCTTATGATGATACGAGACGATAAAATGTCTATGTGATGAGATGAAGTGAAGTGAATGACGTATGCATTGTAACATAGTGTTAGGGCACTACTGACCTTCTACTGATAGTTCAGAAGGAGAGTTTTTTTGTTTCTGGACCAAATATGATCACAGAAAGTGAAACTATGAAGGAAGGGTCTATTCTTCATTGAATGCTTCACATCCTTTCTATATATACGAAAATGTCAAAAGACCTTGAAAGTATCATTTTCATTTCCATTCTGTCAATTTGCTAGGGCTTACGTCAATGTGGCCAAATCAGATAGTTAGGAAATGAAAATACATTTATCCTATTTTGGGAAGGGGGCTGTTGTAATACATAAACCCAGGCCATTTTTCATGGTCCAATTCATCTAAATTACTCTAAACATAAAAATTACAGTTCCCAAAAAGTACCACTCTGGGGCACAAAAATACATAAGTACATATTTTTGCACTTATAAAAATTAAAATCAACCCTGTGCTTGTCATCAACATATAGTGTTTATGACTAGATACTCTCTCATACTGAAGGAAGTTTTTAGAAAATAATATATTTTTCTTACTGTACTAGTGGCCCATTGCTGGTCAGAATCATGATTTCCTGTTTTATTTCAATTTAATTAAATCCAATATATTTACCGAATGCCTATTAAGCACAAAAGTGATTAAGCTGTATTTTCTCCCCTTAATGTCCTTATGTTGTTTAAGTTTGTAGGATGAAAGGAGCAAGGGAATTAAGGGCTATAGAAAAGGATTAACATGATTGCTCACATAGTACATGTTGTATAGAAACTCCTGCATGACAAAGAAGGATCTATTTAAGAAAATTGAAGCTATGGGATGCCTGGGTGGCTCAGTGGTTGAGCATCTGCCTTCAATTCAGCTCAGGGTGTGCTCATGGGGCCTGGATCAAGTCCCACATCAGGCTCCCTGCAGAGAGCCTGTTTTTCCCTCTGCCTATGCCTCTGCCTCTCTCTGTGTCTCTCATGAATAAATAAATAAATAAAATCTTTAAAAAAAAGAAAAAAAGAAAATTGAAGCTGAGAAACTGAAAGTGGAAAGAGAACTAGATCCAGATTCTGTCAAAGAGAGGGCACAGAAAATTTTACCGATGAGGAAATTTTGGTAGAAAAAATAGTATCGATAGAGAAGGAATGTCACGTATTGAAGAAAGAAAAATGATAGCAATGGACCACAGAGGTGAGAATTTTTAGTTACATCTAGGTGAAGAGAATATAGCACAAATTTAAAATAAGGCTTGAAGTGAAGTCCATAAGACCAGAAACACTAACACATTTCTGGAAGTGGAAGATCTATCTACTCTACACTGAGAGAGGGAGAAAAGAAGAAAATGTATCCTCTAGGGAACAGTTGTCATCTGAGCATCAGATGTTTCAAGTAAAAATATGTTAATGATAAGAAAACATTATTTGCATTGGAATGAGATTCTCATAGGTTATGATACACATTAGAAAGGGGAAGGCTCCATCAAGAAGTATGAAAGGATGAGTTGATGTTACACCAAATGGCCATACTATCCCATAGGGGAAAAAAAGCAAAAATAAAGACTTAGAATTAAGAACATCTGGAAAATATTGAGCAGAAGAAATGAAATCACAAAGTTGGGATGGAGATTACTATTGAACCAAAATGTGGAATATATGGGGAGAGGTGGCACACATGCTCACATGAACTTAATTGTCTTAAAATAGCAAAGCTCAAGCAGATGCTCCATTCTTTCTTACACACTGTTCCTTCTCCTCCCAATATACTTCACAGGGACCATTTGAGGGCAAACGTCACTGTGTCCTTGGTGTTCTCATCTAATTATCTGAACATAGTTAGGTGATAGATTCCAAATCTCAACACCTTCTACAACTTCCTGCAGCACCCTTTACTGATACCCTTTACTGACTAAAAATATAGGGACTTTGTATAAAACTCTTACTTTCTAATATTTCTTTATTGCTATGTGAAAGAAATGAAAAGAAAAATATTCTGAGCTAATTAAAATAAAGGTTGGAATCACTTCCATAATACAATATATATAAACTATTAACTTATAGAAGTTATTTTACAGTTCAAATATTATATGATTAAGGTGAAAAATACTTTCTGGGTTGTTATTTCACAACCAGCACTTACCCTGGGGCTGACGGCTGGGGTGGTATATCTGAAGGTCAAATGGCTGTGCACTGGTTTTCTGAATCACACTGACATTCTGTCCTGTCCACTTATTGGCTTTTGACAATGTGTTGGTCCTCCAGTCTGTCCAGTAGACCTCACTCCCATATAAAGACACAGCAAAGGGATGGGAAAGGTATTCATGACCTCGAATGATTTCAATCATGGCTGTTCCATCATAGAGGGCTGAATAAATTGCATCTGACCTATGAAAGGTAAATACATCAGCAGTTTATCAAAACTTATTTATATAGTCCATTGGTATTATCACTTTACTTAGATAAAGGTCAGGGAAAATATTTTACAAAAAATATTTTATGGGTATCTATCTGATTTATAGAAAGAAACAAAAAGCCCATTATAACAAAATAAACAAAAATCACCACCATAAAAATGAAAACTACCAAAAATCACCACCAATTTTAATGTATGCATGATAAATGCATGTTAGACATCCTATCAGTTTATAAATGCTATCAGAGGAAGATAACAGAAAATACAGAAGAAAAAGATCATTTTTTTAAACCTGGCATCTGTCCAAACTATCCTTTTCTCAAAGTGATCCACAGTTAATCCATTAGGCCAAGCTCCAGTTTTCATGTCTTTGTAGATGGTTTTTCTTCCAGCACCACTCATGGAGGCAGATTCAATGCGAGGAAAATTGGCATCCCAATCTGTCCAGAAAAGAATTCTGAAGAAAAATAAATAATGCTATTTTTCAGCCATTCAGTTCACAAATATTTATTGAGTGCATACTATGTGCTATATATACACTGGCTAGATGAACAGTCTCAAAGGAAATGGATGTATTATCTACCCACCTGGGGCTTAGAGTCCAGTGGAGAAGACAGACTAAATAAACACATGAATATATAATTGCAGCTTCTAAAGTATGCTGAAGGAAACTTTCATTATGGCAGAGAATAGCAGTTAAGTGATCTACTTAGAGAAGGTGATCAGAAAAAAAAGCACTTTGAGGAAGCTGTATTTTTACTGAATCTAAAAGATAAGGAGAACAGTATAAAGTGCATGACAAGCAAAATAAACAGCAGATATGAAAGCTTTAAAATAGAAAAGAAAGTGGGTGATATGAAGAACAGAGATAAGACCAATGTGGTGAATAAGGAGGAAAAAAGAAGATGGATTTGAAAATCTAATGGGTTTTGCAGGCTAAAGTAATTATTTGGGACTTTATTCCAAGGGAATAAGAAGCACATGTAAGCAAGGTGGAAACATGGTATAATATACAAGTGGATGATAGTGAGGTGAGAGTATAGTATATCAGGTGGTTATTATAAAGGAACAAAATTATAATGGTTTGGAATATGGTAGTGGCAGAGAAGAGAAGTGAATGGATTCAAAGTATATTTTGGAGGAAGAATTGCCAGAACTGTCTTATGACTGCATACAGGGAAATGAAGTAAAGAATGAATCATAGGTGACTGTGTTCCTTGTTTCAGCAAAGTCGGAATAAGGGTAAGGGAGAGGGTCTGCAGGGAATCCATACATGGAATGGGGAAAATGGAAGAGGACAGATTCTAAGACCTGGAAATTTAATGTGGATGGGTTTGAAGAACAATCAAGTTTACTCTTGAATTATTTTTTTATCTTAAGATTTCAAGACATCAGGAAGCTGTGTGGTATGCCAGGGTGAAGTTCAGAGAAGGTAGGGGTGGAGACATGAATTGGGATGTCAGCAGTATGGAGATGATATTTAGATTCACAGCAATGAAAGACATCATATAACAGAGGATACAGAGGGAAAACAGAGGAAATCATTATACTTTGGTATACACAAACGTGAGATTGTTAAAATATATTTTTTCATATGCGTAAAGATCATTACTTTTTTTTTTTTTAAACTGAATACTATTTGAGACTCTACAAATTCATTATGCACAAACAGTTCCACTCAATGGGCATTAAGTGTCCCATGTCCTGCATTTGATTTTTAACGCAATTTAAGCAGTGGATGTTTTATGTTCAGTTGACAATGGTTTAAACTGCTGATGCATGTTTCTATAGTATACTTAATACAGTTACACAGTAATTCCACAATCATTACAACTGACTATATTTTTTAAGTACTTATTATATGTTAAAAACTATGTTCAGTGCTTTATAGATTATCTCATTTAAACAATCATGGGGCTATGGCTAAAGTTATCTATGTTTTAGAGATGAGAGAACAAGCTTAAAGAAATGAAATTACTTGGGTCACACAGATAATAAGTGGCTGAGAGAGAAGGAAAATTGGGCAGTCTAACTTCTGTTCTGATGTGTGTGTGTGTGTTTTATTTTAATGTTCTGACCGTTTTTAATATCTAACTCTTCAATGTCATGTTGCTAAATAAAATAACAAAGGAAAGACATCTGGTAGAGGAGTAGGAGCATGGATGCTAACCAAACAATGGTAGTTGCCTTCTCTACTTTCGTAGTAGAATCCAATGAGTAGCATGGTGATTTGGGAAGGGAGAACTCATAGAACAGGAGAGATAGTGACAGTCCAGCAAATTTTCCTCTAATCAGTTCTGATAATATTTTGGTGAGAAATGATAAAGTTCCTTTGTTCTTCATTATAATTATAAATAATTTTGCTATTTTTTAATTTTTCTATATTTTGAATGATCCTTAAGTATATGAATTTGGTAAATTACCTTGGAAAATGAAATAATCTTCTGGAACAAAATTCAAAATACAATTCAATCTATCTTCTTTTTTTTTCGAATATTATGTTTATATAGGAAATATGGAGTGATGTAAACTATTCATCATGAGTTGAATTTTTGAGAAGGATATAGTCTGTTTTAGGATGGAGAAATTTGAAATATGAAATGAATAAAAGACAATTTAATATAATAAATAGTAAATTTAGTAAGTACATGTGTTAAAAAACCTATGGTGAACAGAGAAGGAAGATGTAGATATTCTTGATAAGAGCAGCAGCTTATAGACAACTCTGAAGCACTGGTCATCCACAAAATGTTATTAAATGATTATGACAATATATGTTTCCATGTCAGACTACGTGGGATCAAGACTGGTATCTGTCACTTACTCCAGCATATTTAATCTTAGATTCCATTTTCTCATCTCTAGATAAAAACTGTAACTATACATTCTCATTAGGAGCATTTGATGAAGTAATAGACATAAACAATTTAGCACAAAGGATGGCTAGCACACACAAAAGATTTGTGTTTGCATGAGCATGCCACAAACACATAATCATAGAAATTATTTTTTAAATGCAAAATTTCAAAATATTTCAAAATTGTAAAAGTAATGGAGAAAGAGAGACAGAGAATGCTCAAGTTTAAATGTCACACCAGCATATATGTGGAGGCAGATTCGTTTTATAAAGTAAACATAAATCAAAGCCATGAGAAAAGGATTCAAAGGAGTAGGTCATAGGATTGGGTTTATCTCAAAGAACGACTCCCCAAAAATGAGTTTATTTATTTATTTTTTTAAGTTTTAGTTTTATGGGTAGTTTTAGTAGTTTCATGGCCCTGGTGTGGGATCATATCCATAAAAATGAGATCCAAATGATTCATTGTTTAATCACCAATATTTGAATAAATTAAGTAAACCCCTGAGAAAGGATAAAACTAAATAATATATCAGGGACAATGTACTGGTATTTGTTGAAGCTAGGTAATGGATATGAGGAAGTTTATTATATAATTCATCTTATTTTGTGTATTTAGAAATTTCTATAATAAAAGTTTAAAAGTCTAATAACTCAAAATTAGTATAATAGACAAATTTGTAAGAATTCCAAAAATGCCAGAGGATATTTATAAAATTTCATGGCTAGATATCATTTTTTCTGAAAAGACTAATTTTTAAAGATTAGATTGTTTTATGTGAGAAAAAGCTAATTATCTAGAAATACCAACATGTATATAAACATACATATATTGCTTATAAGTTACTTAATATACAATATGATGCCATGAAGGGCAAATGGAACAAAGATTAATTAGTATAAAGCTGGTAGGCTATTCAGTTAAGTAGCTGTCTTTAAAACAATGAATGAAATGAATTATGAGTCTCACTACAAATCTAATTTTGGATGCACACATCTTTTCACTGACAGCAGGTTGTTGTCAGCTTCCCTTTATACTTAGGATTAAAAAAAATAAGATTTAAAATAGAAACAAGGCTAACATAGCATCAATCAAATTTATGGTGGTATTTGACAGACAAGGTAGAGGAGAGAGATTTGAAAGTCTGGACAAGATTAGGAAAAATAATCACTGAAAACAAACAGTGAATTTGAGAATCATAGCTAGTCTGAGTATCTGTAGATAAGCCACCACCAGAACTAGGCAAGGCTCTGAATTGATGACCTAAAAACTTCTGAGCGTTGTCCTTTGCCTGAGTAACAAATGGAGAACTGGTGTCTCCCTTGTAACTTTCTATTTCTGTCTTACGTAGTTTTGGAAATTCCAACACACAACTCTACAATTCTGCATAGGTTTGTGTAGGTTTACCAGAAATAGGCTCTGTAGATTCTCAAGTATGTTTCCAGTGGACCATAACAGTATACATTGGGATAATTTGAGTAATTCTAAAATAGGTGATTTCTTCATTTCTTCACTAAACATAGCAGCATTAAGCTGTTTCTTCTATAGTGCTCATAATGGTCCTAATCTTTCATCAATTCAAGTGGGGAAAGTTCCAATACTTTGTATAAAATAACATGCTCTAGAATTAGTCCCCCTAAAAGTGTTCTTTCTTAACTTCACTGTAAGTCAGTTTACAATCAATTTAAAAAGTTGATTTCAAGGATCATTGTTTCATAAAATTCTAGGCACTCTTTTGTATACTTTATAATGTGGTATTTTAAAAGAATCATTTTCCTCTTATTACTTTCTTTTTATGGTTAAAATGTATTAGCATTTCAATGATATCATTATTTCTTGAAATATACAAAGACTGACTATCTCTTCTTACAGGAAGTATGGAAATATTCGGCCACAATTGCTTTTAAAAAAAAGAGACTACAGTCTACTGATTCTACAGTTCCTGCATTCATGGGTTAGTCTGTATCAGGATTAAATTGGGTCAATGGACCATGAACAACTTGTATCATTACAGGCATGAAAGGGCCATTATCATCTATCAGGTCAAGCTGCAGAAGGTGAAAATAAATGATCTTGGCAAAAAAAAGGGGATACTTATCTATAATCTTTAGGTCTTCTAAAAGCAACAATGTCTTTATTAGTTTCATTTAGGAACATTCCCAGATAAAATTAAAATTTTATTTAGATGTTTCACTAATCTTCACAATTACCATATCTGCTTTCACAAATTGCAATTGCTATAGCAGAGTCGTTATTATGACAAATGAAATCTAAACACCAGCAAGGCACCACGAAGCCCCACAAGTACAAAGGCAATGAAAATTCAAGAACTGAAGTGAGTGCCCTTGTAGATTCTGAACTCCCTGGTTCTTCTTACTCCCTAATACTAAGCTTGAGGTTTAGAGGAGATTCATGTACTCTTTCAGGTCACCTTAACAATAACTGCATTCCCTTAAAATGGAATGAGAGAGAAATGGTTCCTCCCTAAGACTCTCATTTGCCATCTTGGAATAACTTGTCACTTGGGATATTGGGTCAAAACCCAGAATACTAAACAGATGTGGCATGATGGCAAATATGGCTTACAATGTAAAATGAAGGCCTGTGGATTTTATGCCCAGGAAGCAAACTAGTTGATTAAAAACATTTGTTTGTTGGCATCTGTAAAAAAAAAGGTCACAAAGAACCTTTGTAGCTGAAGGAAACTCAAACGATGTAAACATGTTTTATTGGCCTGATACTATGGCTCATTTTTTTGTTGTTGTTGTTTCTCCTCAGCTGTGCTTAGGAGCAACTTGGCTGGTTGCAAACTTGTGTATTCATTTGTTACTGTAAACTAAGCTTCTAATATTACCCATTAGCTGTCTTTTACTCTATACTTCATTCTTTCAGGTGTATCTTTGTTTTTGTAAGTTACAAAAAGTAAGTTACAAAAGTTGTAAGTTACAAAGTCTATGCATATGCATGCTTTTTTTTTTATCTAAAAAAACATTTATTTGGGACAATTATATATACCAAGAGCAGTGAAGGATTTCATAAATGTGGAAACAGCTTTGTGTGCCATTAGAGAGCTTATTATGCAGTAGGAAACATAATAGTATTTACAGAAACCATAATTCTAAAAAAAAAAAAAATTGTCCAGATGTATCCTAAAGTAAAAATTTTCAAAATAATGTGTCTTTAGAGCTCCTATCAATTTTGATTCACAGCTTCTTTATGTATTTCATGAATTATTTGAGAAATAAAGAGAATTTTAATGTTTCTATTTGAATAGATAGCACTAAGGCAGTAAGCTGAGTTTAAATCAAATTAAATTATTTTTTCAATGTTGCTTTTCTTGTGCTTAGCTTTGCAGTTCAGTGTGTGTATGCATGTGTTTTCATGCTTGCATGTATTTTTACTATGCTCTCAGCCTACTTTATGAAAGGTCCAATGTTTAAAGATAATTATGGACTTTTTAATAAAATGTCCCAAACAAAACTGAAAATATTTTCATATTTGTACTGTGTTTTTGAATCTAATTGCTACAGCTAGGCTTTACAAGTATTTATATGAACTTCATATCTTAATTGTATCAATCCGCTGTATGATAATTTTTAACAATAGAAAGCCCATCATCTATCGACACCCAAACTTGTCAACCTTTCGGTTTCTTCCTAGAGTTGAATGAATTAGTACGGCCATTTGAATTTTGATTATGTATGCCAACAGCAATTTTATAAGTATATTTCTTCACCCATTTTTCAAGACAAAACTTATTATGACTGTAATTATATGAATCATTTTTACAATTTCATGGTAGCAATTAGTAATGGAAGGCATCAACTTTCCTAAAAGCATTATGAGGGTTTTTTTCTACTCAGATGCTAGCTTTTTGTACTTTCAACTCTTATAGGATAACTTCTAAAGATCTTATATCACCGGAATAGTATCTGATATTTTCACTCAAATAGTATTTGTGGGTGGTGTGCTGTTTCTTTTTCTTTCTTTTTTTTTTTTTTTTTTCTACTCTCAGGTTGGATATTCTACAAACTGAGATGATTTTATCCTAAGCATTGTCAGTTCAAAGCCATAGAAAATAAAGTTGCAATTCCCAGATCTACTGCTTTGTTTGGTCAAACTATTTTCAAAACTTTCATATGACTGTTTTGTTCCTTTTGTTTTTCTCACTGTGTGCATTTATAAATTTTCAGAGCCCTCACTTTTTCTACCATGTTGGTGTACATGCTAAAACCACAACGTTCTCCAAAATATCACTTTTCCTTATACAGTACATTTCTCCTGTATATCAGGTGCTGGTACAACTTAGATAGTTCTTATAGGTGAAAAATTTCACACTGGTAGTTGTTACACTCAGTGTAAAACTCCTGTTGATGATGAGCCTTTATGGGAAGCAAAGGGTCAGGATCAGCAATTTACTTGCAATCTCAGGAGTGGTCTCTTAATTTTTTAAAAAATATTTTATTTGACAGAGAGATGCAAGCAGGAGGAATGGTAGGCAGAGGGAGAGGGAGAAGCAGGCTCCCCACTGAGCAAGGAGCCCATTGCAGAGCTCAGGGCTGGATGAAGGGCTGGCTCCCAGTGATGTAGGAAGGAGTTAAGGGCAGATGGGCCTAGGCAGGGAGAGATAGGGAAAGGCCCAAAGCCAGGCTCCCAGAAATCTGTGGGCTCCCATGAACCCCAAAGACACTGAAAGGCCCCAGAATCAGGCTCCTATCCATCCCCCAAAAAACAAAGATAAGACAGTAAAAACAGAAAAAATAAACATGGCTCCCTAGCTCCAAAATGTTAGGAAGAATTCCCCTTTAATGGCTAGTAAGTAATCACAGAAACTCCCCAGACCACAAAGAAATAAGTCATGAAGGTGTTACCAGTAGTCTCTGCTCAAACCAAAACTGCATCTCAAGGCCGTAGGCTCCCTGGCTAGGTTCTCAATTAAAGACCACACACCCTCCCCCGCACCCCAAAAGACCAACCCTACAAGCCCTGTGGCAACCCTGTCTGGGCCCCTCCCCTTCTGAGAGCTTTCTCTGTATCTTTGCTTAATAAACTTACATCACTTTGCTCACTCTCTGTTGTCTGTGAGATTCATTCTTTGACTCCATGAGACAAGAACCAAGCTTTCCCTTATCACCAGAACCCTGGGATCATGACCTGAGCTGAAGCAGACGCTCAACCAACTGAGCCACCCAGGAACCCCAGGAATAGTCTGTTTTAACAAAGGAATTTCTCATTAAACATATCTCTTCCCAGTGAACTGGTATTATAGGAATTAATGAATGAAATGGGCAAAGTGTAAACTATAAATGAGAGAACCCATCCTTAGGTAAAAGATATAGCTACTGCTTTGCTCCTTGCTGCCAGGTCTCTCTGTTTCTTCAAAAGAAGCCAGAAATCCAGGACTGTATACAAAACGTCTCAGTATTTTAAGCTCAGGCCAGTGATTCAAATAAATGTAAAACACCGTAGAGGTAAAGCAAGCATATTAATGAGAGTTGCCAGTTTGGAACCTTGCTCTAGGCAAGTTGCTTTGGTCCTTTACTTTCTGAGTGTGAACTGAGGAAAGGAAGAACAAAGAAACTTCCCAATCTATTGATTTCTGAGCTCAAGCATACACCAGAGCACATGCCAGAAAATGTGGTCAGGAAGCTGACTTAAACACAGGCTCCCTTTTCTCTCTTCATTAAACTCCATCCTTGCTGACTTCCCTTCCTCATTGGTGTGTCCTCGACTTTGTCTTACTTACAGGTACAGAGACAGAAAAATTAATAAATAATAATAAAAATAAAAATAAACTAAAAAAACAAAAACCAAAAAACTCTTGATCTACTAACCTTTAGCCTTGACAATGGTTTTGGATTGACAAAATAATTACCAAGGAAATAAATAATTCCCAGTAATAACAAAGTATTTTCAGTTACATATTATGTTCTACATATTTATTATCTCCTCAAAAACAATCAAATAATAAAGATATTATCCATTATTTATGAAAAAAAAACTGAAATTTAAGAGAATAGAGTTGAGTAGATTCCCCAGGGAATAAATGACAAAATAGGAACTGGAACCCTGGTTTTCTGGCTCTAAAACCAGCGTCTCTCTTCTGCTCCTTCCCAGAGGAACACACAAAGAACACTGTGCGCAATAACTTGAGTTACTCAACATTTGACCCTATTCTCAAGAATCATGTGCCTTGTCTTTCCAACAGTCAGTGTCTCCTCACTGGAGTCCTTCAAGCTTATACTAACTTTCTTTGAAACTGACTCCAAATACTTACAAAATACATAAGAGGTGGTGCGGTTAACATCTGTGACTGTTTGGACCAGAGAGTGGCCCTGTGGTTTGCAACTATTAGAAACAATTATAGCATCTCTTTGGCAGGTCAAAGAGAAATTCATTAAATTACTGCTTCAGAATTGAGTTGCAATCGCTTCCAATAGGGCCTAATGCCCATATTTGGAAAAAAGATATTTCTAGCCTCTAAAAAGTACCTATGTAAACAATCTTACAACCAAATTTATGCTAATAAACTTAGACTGGTTGATATATATATATATAATTATACATACACACAGACATACATATAATTATACATATATACACATATATGCAATGCACAAGGTAAGCAATCCTACTCATAATTTATGAGATAATTGAATTCAATATTAATTTAAAAGATCTTTTTTTTTTTTTTTTTTTTTTTAATGCCAAAGTGAATTCGTAAAAGGCAAACTTTTTTACCCGTATCTTGGGTCCAAAGCGATGGCCCTGGGATGTTCCATGGCTCCAGCTATGAGTGTAGTTCTTAAGGAACCGTCTAGTTTGGCCACTTCAATTTGGTCCAGATTGCTATCTATCCAGTATATGTTGCCTGCTATCCAGTCGACTGTCAATCCTTCAGGAGTAGCCAGGCCATGCTCCACAACCACTTCTATTGCACTGACTCCTATGAGAACAAAAAACAAAAAACAAAAAAAAAGGAAACTAATAGTTTTACCCATTCAAGGAACTTGTTAAGCAAAAACAAACAAATGACAACAACAACAATAAAAACCTCTCAAAACCCATTCAACTGATTTTTAATTTCTGCCTGATTAGCTCTAAATTCTGCAGTCAAAACCCAAAAATGTCAATTTAAGAGCAGTGCAAAGTTTTTAAGCATTATACTGATTTTGCAAGATGTATTACTTGGCACAAGGGAAACTAAGAAGACTCCAAATTTAGAATTACTGAGCTTTCCTACCAGAAATTTTTAATTTCTTAAGCCCTTTCAGTGACAGGGAAACGGAATATTTAAATAACTCTTGAGGCTAACAATATTTAGATTTCAGAAAGTTATTTGTTTCTGGCTTTTGAAATAGGACATAGGATTTGGGGAATAATAATGATGTGCTGGTTAAAATTAGTGCAATTTAGTGTCAACATTGATCTTCACGGGTAGAATAAAGAGAAAAAGTCCACCTCGGGCAACATGCATTATAGCTAGTCAGCAGCCACCCTTCTCTGAAGCATGATAGATAAGATAGCTTTACTGCACTGACCCTTAAAGATAAGCCCAGAGTCATACTCCCCACCCCTCCTTGGCCCAAAGACTTATAAGATATAACATGATTACAACTAAGAGAGGAAGGTATTAGTGTGGTCTAAATAAAAATAAGCAATGCTCTTATGTATCCTTCTTAATTTCTTTTGTAATTAAAAGTTATTTGATTTTTTTTTTCTAATAGGTTAACTCTTCATAGTTTATGGTATTGGCAGCATTTTTGTTAACATTTTAACAGTTTTTTGTTTTTCAACACGGAACCAACTAAGCCCAAGGATCTAAATCCATTGCTTGAATTCAGTCTCTTGCAATATTCCATAGGACACAAATTCACATATGATAACTATATTGTGTTTATTACCATTTTTCCAAAATTGCAAAGGTGACTTAAGGAGAAATTCAGATTTTGATAGAAACACCTGGGCTTTGAAATACCACACAGATCCAACATTTTCAAAAAGATTATTACATATATTTATCTCAGAGCCTTGATTCTCAAAAAGAAAAAAGAAAAAGCCTAGATTAGACAAAAGAGGTAAGTCAAATTATGATGAAAACATTTAGTTCATATTAGTGGTCTTTGTAATGATTCATTACTTGTTTGAATTTTTCTGAAAGACGGTAAAAAATAAAACACTTAACTCACAAACATATGTCTACTAGTATGTGGAAGGTGGTAGTTATAAATATTTTTCTCCACCAAATATCCACAGAAAAGCTCACAATTTGAAAATGGTATGCATAAAAAAAAAATGGTATGCATAGTGGCTTTCACCATTCATTTCCTTCCCTCAACATACCTTCACACATATACTTGACATTCCTGGTTTTACATATGTGAGGGAGGAGATAAAGAATGAAAGTGCAAGATTAATCTAAATCCCATTTGATTGCATCATATTTTTCTGGAATTTGCAGTTAAAAATTACCTCCACTTTCAGAAAGCTTGCCCCGGTATATTCTGTCTTCTACAACATCTGTCCAATAAAGTAAACTCTGATTGAAGTGAAAATCAAGTGCTATCGTGTTTCTCAGCCCAGGAACAAGTAGACTATAGTCTCTCTTATGAAGATCAATCCTTCTGATCTCATGACGAATAGAAAAGATGATGAATGCTTCAAAAGGATCTGAAAGTAAATTTATTTTTAATAGGCTTATAAAAATATTTATATGCTTTCATAAGTAGAATAAAACACTTGAGGTTAAATCCAATTATTTACCAGCATAATTTACTATATAACTCTCTGCTATTACAGGAGCAATTTCTTTTAATACAACATTTAGAGGAAACTTGAAAATTTTAGGTTGATATGTATTCATTAAAATAAGTATACTTTTTCTCTCCTTGGATTTTTTTACACCTGATTCTGATTAAAAAATACAAGAATTATTGAAATTTCAAGACAAAATAGGGATTTTTCTATTTTAATGGAGCTTCAGCTGACAATCCAAACCTCTGAAACATTAACACAAGAATTGCTAAAAGTTGACTAAAACTAATTTTGCTACCCTTAACCCATCACATTCCTACAGATCCACAAAGGAAACAGACCCAATAAAAGAGGATTTCTGTGAAGAAATTACAGACTTATAGTTTGAGTGTACTCCCCAGAAGAGGGTAGATGATGGCTTTCTCCCCAGTCTGAAATTTACAAAAATTACATCATCATTTTGGTAATGTGTCAAATCCTGTACCAATTACTGTTGGACATACTAAGATGAGTTAGACACGAATTTTGCTTGATGAATATACATTTTGAGAAAGGGGAATCCATGCTTATAAAGATTTCCTCTCATTTCTATGTTAGTACCATTCCTTTCAGCTTTCCTTTAGGGAGATTTGTTTTCCTATTTCTTTTTTTTTTTTTTTTTTTTTTTTTTTTTTTTTAATTTTTATTTATTTATGATAGTCACAGAGAGAGAAAGAGAGGCAGAGACACAGGCAGAGAGAAGCAGGCAGAGAGAAGCAGGCAGAGAGAAGCAGGCTCCATGCACCAGGAGCCGGACGTGGGAATCGATCCCGGGTCTCCAGGATCGCGCCCTGGGCCAAAGGCAGGCGCCAAACCGCTGCGCCACCCAGGGATCCCCTTGTTTTCCTATTTCAATTATAGATACATCCTCTGAATGTGAGCTGCTATAATCATCTCTTTCCCTGCTGATTGGCTCAAAAGGAGGATGTGAAATCTAAATCAGTCGAATGGGTCTACAAACTTCCAGAGAATATTGCAATTTTCTTATAAGGCCAGAGATCTCTAAGCCTAGTAATGCCAGTGTCTATGCCCTTGCAGTTTGTAGAAGTATACTTGTGATATTGTTGTTGAAGAGAAAAAATGCACCAAAAAAAAAAAAAAAAAAAAAAAAAAAGGAAGGAGCCTTTTTTTGAACACCTGGAGATGTTCAAGTCCGTAGGCTAAGGATATTCAAGTCCACTGTTGCAATTATCCATAAGTCTAGTTCCTTCCTTCATATTCCCTATACATTTCCCATACTTTGGATATGTAAGCCAATGCACTTAACTCCAACTCAGTTTGAAATAGTTTTTTGCCAATTGCAACCAGGTTTACTGTTTTTATTAATCTCCATTCCTCAGAGAGTTCTTTTCTGATCAATTTCTTAATAAAGTCCATTTTTATTATTTTATATCTCCATAACCTATTTATTCTCTTTAAAGTAAACTTTTTTTTTTTTTTTTTAAGATTTTATTTATTTACTCATGAGAGACAAAGAGAGAGAGGCAGAGACATAGGTAGAGGGAGAGGCGGCTCCTCGCTGGAAGCCTGATGTGGGACTTGATTTCGGGACTCCCGGATCACGACCTGAGCCAAAGGCAGACCCAACCACTGAGCCACCCAGACGCCCCTGAAGTAAACTTTAAAATCACTATCTATTTGCCATCTGTCTTCCTCACTGGTTTATATGTTTTATTAAAACAGGGATCTTGTTTGGCTTGCTCATTATAATAGCCCTAATACCACACACCGGGGAAGACATAATACATCCAGGTCTTAGATAGAGAATCGTGCTAACCTAGGCTGCCTGCCACTGGTGTAGGGAAATCACTGGCCATTTTTTTCCCCATATTTGTTTTATAAGCTCAAAGTCATCAAAGTGAATACACATGTGGAGGTAACTATGAGGGAATCAAAAAGTAATGGATTTTTTTCTTTTTAAGTTTTTATTTATTTACATGAGAGACACAAAGAAAGGCAGACATAGACAGGGAGAAGCAGGCTCCTTGCAGGGGGCCTGATGCAGGACTCCATCCCCGAACCCAGGATCACACCCTGAGCCAAAGGCAGATGCTCAGCTGCTGAGCCACTAAGGTTTCCCTCTTTGGTATCATTTTTAAAAGACCAACTACCCATAGCAAAACATAAATAATGCACAATCTATGCTATCATTTATATTAAAAATATTTTTCTAGACCTATATGAAGGTAAAGAATATGATACTTCTTGAAGGCTTACTGAGGAAATGTTGTTACCTGCTATGGAAACTGGTATATGGGATTCAGAAGTGGGAAGAAAGCTTTCACTTTATTTTCTGTTGATACAATTTTTTAGCACTATCATATTTTTCCACTAAGATTAACAATTTTTAAGAATAAAAATTCAAACAAACAATAGAAGGAATTATAATTTCTTGCTTCTTAGAAACACTAATAAATAAAACAAAAATTGGGCATGACATATATGCTGAGCAAGGTAATTCAGTATGACAAATATTGTAAAACATGTTGTGTGTGTGTTTTTTTTCTCCTTAAGGAGAACTCACATTTCTACTACAGCAATATTTAAGAGATCATTTACTGCTCTTACTTACATGCTCTATGTGAGAAAGTGCTCTCTCCTAAACCAAAAATTACTAACTTGTTTGTTGCAACTGAATGTAGAAAGAAATTCTACAAGAGAAGACCTGGATTCTACTCTTGCCTTGGCTACAAATAAAGAAAAGTCACTAAAGCTATATAGGTCTTATCTTGATTTTTAAAATAAAATAATACTTTTGTTGCTACATGATTTAAAGTTTTATATGTGAAAAATCTTGAATTATTAATTGCATTATCAATAAAACAATATTTATATTAACCAAAATAGTCTTTAAGACAAATAGCTTTTGTAGAAGTAAAATGTTCTCTATATATAAGACAACAGATAAAATTCCTAAATTGGTGTGTGCCTAATATTATAGACTGAAAATATATAAAGCAAAATCTGACAGATTTAAATGGAGAAATCGATAAATCCATAATCATATTGTGATATATTTAACCACAACTCCCACACAAACTGATAAAAAAAAGCCATAACAATGATTAAAATAACAAAATAAACAAAAGTTCAATCTACTGGAAATAAATAGAAATCTGTACATCAAAATAGAAGATATACTCTCTTTAAGTACACACAGAATATGTAACAAAATGGCCATGTTTTAGTCTACAAAGTAAGTACCAAGAGATAGCAAATAATCAACCTATTAATGGACACCTGATCTGAGCACAATGGAATTAAATAAAAATCAATTATAAAGACTGGTAAGCTTCACATATACTTTAGTACTAGAAATAATTGCTAAACAATTTCTTGACCAATAGGACCTCAATAAGGAATTCAGAAATAAAGAGAGATATTATTATGGCAACAAATGTATAGATTAAGAAGAATGAACAATTAAAACTAATGAAATAGAGAATCAGTTCCTGGATGGTGAAATGAGGATCCAAAACCATCTCTTTCATAAAACAGTGAAAACACTGACAAAATGGTCAAAATCACCTTTTTCTGAACTCTAGAAATTCAAGAAAAACTGCTGAATATCAGTATTATATGGTGTTTTAATATGTACCAAACCCATTCCCCTGTCCTTAGCTTAATAATTGATTTAAAAACAAATGATCCACAAGTTCCCAGAGGGGACATATGGATTTGGAGCTCCCCCAAAAGCCCAAGCTCCAGAGAGAACTGTTCAATGTGGGAAAGATGGCCTTTTCAAGAAAATGTGCTGGGGAGAACTGGATTTCTGTATTCCATAGAATGAGGTTGAAACCTCACACCATATATAAAAACTAACTCAAAATGTATCCTAGACCTAAATATAAGAGCTAAAATCACACAACTATTGGAAGAGTACTTAGTGACTCTTTATTAGGCAAAGACTGTGAATAGTCATTTAACCCAAGAGCCTACAAAAATGACCAAATAAGTGGACAAGAAGATGCTCAATATCATTGATTATCAGGGAAACACAAATCAAGCACAACATCACACTTCACATCCCCTAGAATAACTATAACAAGAAAAATGGACAATATCAGATGATGGCAAGATTGGGTGGAAATTGGAGCCCTCAAGCATTGCTGGCTGGATTTTTAAAATGACACAGCCACTTTGGAAAACACTTTGGCAGTTCCTCAAAATGTTAGACATTGACTTACCATATGATCCAGGAATTCCATTCTTAGTTGTACACACAGGGGAAATGAAAAGCATGTCCACACAAAGCTTGTATGTGAATTTCATATCATTATTCATACAATCAAAGAATAAAAATCCAAATGCTCATCAACTGATGAATGGATAAACAAAATGATATAATACAATAAATATACTTTTCAGCAATAAAAATGAATTAAATACTGATAAATGGTAAAACATGAATGAATGAACCTTGAAAGCTCATGCCACATGAAGGAAACTAGTCACAAAAGAGCATGTACTGCATTATTCCATTGTTATGAATTGCCCAGACTAGGCAAATCTACAGAGACAGAAACTAGGTTAGAGATTGCCAGCGATGAACTAGGGTTTGATGGGGAGTGAATTTTAAATATGTATGGAGTTTGTTTGGGGGGAGAATTAAAATGTTCTAAAATTAGATAGTTGTCATGGTTGCACTACTCTGTGAATATACTTCCAACCACTGAATTCTGTACTTTAAAAGAATGAATTTTATGGCATATATATTATATCTCAATTCATCTGTTTTAAAAAAAAGGGAAATATGGTAATTAGTGTGGAAATTTGTAGAGAATAAAGAAATGTACAACTTCTGTTACCTAAAAATCATGATTTTTACCTCAATCCAATTAATCTGTATAACTATACTTAGCTCATTAGCTCTGAAAACTTTTCCATCTATACAAGGAAAAAATAAACCATGCAGATAATTTAATGTTCTTTTTCTTCTCTGTGTATTTGTGGTAGTTGAATAAAATGGAGAATTCATCTTTTAAAAATTAATAAAATAATAAATAAATTCAAGAACCCAGAAAAGATAACTCTAATAAGTTAGGAAGAATAACATAAATATAATTACAGAAATTGATAAAATAGAGAAAAACATTATTAAAAAAATGGAAATCATTTGTTTGAAGGATAAAATACAGATAAGCATGTGGAAGGACCAATACATATACATATGCATGCACATAAATATATGTAGAAATGAGTAATAGGAAAAATTAAACTAGGAAAGTAATTATTATGGATATTATTATTTATATTCAATAAAAAATTAAAAAAAATAAGAGTGATATATATATTTTAATAATAAATTTGAAAATAGGTAAAGTAAGCCATTTTCTAGAGAAATATTTTGCCAAAATTGACTTGTAAAGAAATAGAAAATGTGAATAGACCTACAATCTATAATAAAAATAAAAATTGAGTGAGTAAAATTATACCCTCTAACCAAGTATAGAAGAGAACAAAACAATCCATAAATAATGAGATAACTGGAGAAATAGAGAGTGTTAAGAAAATGTTATAGCAGTTAAAACAAGAAGACCATAACCATTATCTTGGGCAACTATTAAGAAGACTGAACATTACTAAAATAGCAAACACTTATAGAGTGCTTCTTAAATAGAATTACTCTTAAATATTTCATAGATCCCCATTTGTGCAATCCTCACAAAGTCCTAGGAAGTAAGTGATATTATCGCTCCCATTTTTCACGGGAAGAAAAAGAGGCACAGAGAAGTTATGTAACTAATATGCCAGAGTCACACAGCTAGTAAGTGGAGGAGCAGGGATTTGAACAAATTTTCTGTCTAGTGTTAGCAATGAATTGGAGACTCAGGAACTCTTATAACAGCTGATGGAGTCTACATTTTTAAAACTGTTTTGGAAATATAATTGGCGATGATAGAGATGACATGTGCAACTGAAGGTACACATGCACTTGAACATGTGTGGTTCAGCTTGTGCACATTTCCACAAATAGACATCATAAGAGCTTTCACCGCAACATAATTTGATGTAGCAAGGCACTGGAAATAACATCAATGACCATGAATAGGAGAAGATTAACAAAACTATAATCTTTTTATACAGCAGAATGCCATAGAGAATTTAAAAGGAATAAACAGAGCTATTTAAAACACTACACTATGGATACTTCTCAAAATCATATTTGTGACTAAAAATTCCAACTAATTCCAGCTGGATATATATAATGTATGTGATTCCATAAGCTAAGAAACACAAAAATTATATTACATGTTGTTTAAGAACACAAACTATGACAGAACAGATATCCTAATTTCACAAAAGGAGCTACCTCTGGGATGGAGGAATGGATGAACAGAGGACTCAAAGTTATTTAATATTTCATCACTTTCAGAAAATAATTTGTACCATGTATAGCATGAATAAATTGGATAAATTTTCAATATGCTAAAATATTAGCTTTGAATACATTATTCTCCAATATGTTTGAAAGATTTCACAAAATGGAAGATGACACGAAATGTCTTTTTCTTTTTTTTTTTAAGATTTATTTCTAAGTAATTTATATACCCAGTATGAAGCTTAGACTCATAATCCTGAGATCAAGAACTGCATGTTTCACTGACTGAGACAGCCAGGTACCTTGAAAACATATCTTGTTTACTCTGAACAGTGACTGTTACATGGACTCTTTTATTAAAACTTTCTTTTTTTTTTTTTTTTTGCTTCATTTATAATTTATTAGCTCTTCCAGTGTTTCACAGTGATACAGGGGTTTCAATGATTAACACCAATGGGACAAAAGGTGGACCTACACAAATGTCTTGATTGAATCAGACTATTACTGATGGAATTTTTTGGTCTATCGTAAGTAGTATTAGGCAATCTTCCATCCAGGCAATCTCATAGCTCACAGGGGGGAATGTAAATGTCCTTAAAGCTGAACAATAGTAAGCCCGTGGTTTGATGATTACACTATCTCATACTGGTTATTTGTTATGGCGCAAGAGAGGCAGTAGGATAGAAAGATTCCAACCAGCTGAAAGCAAGCAACTCCAAAAGAAATTCCCGCAACCACTCCCATTTCTGACTCTATAATGGTCATCACCTTTATAAAACAACCTTCATTGTTTACTTTATCTGCATCTCTCTGTGGAGAACAATTTTCAAGTTTACAGCAACTCTTGGGAAATCCTTTTTCTGAGTAATAATTAGTATCCCTCAATCTCTATAGTCGGTGACACCACAACAAGGTAACGTATTTTGAATCTTGTCTACTGCATCGCTTCTATAATCTCCCGTAGAGTTATACTGCTTTAAAGTTTTCTCATAATTATTCTTAAAGCTGTTCCTAATCTCATGTCTGAAAACAAATCCTACGATGGCAGCGACCAATTCAACCAAAAAAATGAGTCAGAAACATTGCATACAGTTTTAGCATCCATGCAGAAGCTCGGCAGGTAGCAAAACAGCCAAAGGTGCCCAAAAGAATGATGACAGTGCCAGTGCCAATGAGCACGAAGGGGACATTGGTGGCCTTCTCATTTAAAAGGGAAACATAATTCTCCAGGCTCACCTTGCCCCAAATGCCAACGGCAAGAAGGATTAGGCCAGTGATCCAGAAGATGAAAGTGTAGATCAAGAGGACGCTCTTGAAACAAGTAATGACTGGTTTCGTCTGCAGTCTCCGAGACGGGGACTCCATGACTAGCCACGACCCTGCCCCACCACACCAGCTTATTAAAACTTTCTGAAGGCTTTTCAAGTTCTTATATTTACTGTAGTCATTTTGTGTTGAGAATATAGTTGATAAATGTTTACTTGATTACACATGACTATTATAGGCCTGTTTACCAAAATAAAAAATCAAAGTGTAAATATTTAAATTATTTCTATTTGAACTGAATCTTGATAAATTCTCCAAGTGTCTCTACTTTTAAGATTTGTTTACTAAATTATTATTTCTTTTTTAGAAAATAAAAAGTTGTAATGAATAATCCAATATGTAAATTCATGAACTACTGAGAAATCATGAAGACTGGGTTTCAAAATGCCAAGTCTTAAAATGTTTTTTTCCCTTTAATAAGGATAAAAAATAAACATCAGTATAAAATATTTGGTGATAAAACACAATGAAGCATTTTCTCATGTGTTTCAATTTTGATGTAAGGATATTAACTTCTTTTGGGGCAAATTCAATTTGGAATGAATATAGCAAAATATGAAGTAGTCATTCACTTTTGCAGTGTACTAACTTTTTTTTCAGTGTGCTGGCTTGTGGTATTTATTCAGTCTCATAAATGACTGAATTTTACAACTCAAACCACCAAATAAGACTCAATATAGAAGAGGCTTGAAGTTCTTTACCATGAGATGACATGTGTATAAAACAAAGAAGGTTCCAATTTATATATATATATATATATATATATATATATATATATATATTTTATATTTTTTTAAAGTGATGAATTTACTTTTAATAAATGTAGCATATTACAAAGAGCTTTAGAAAGGACTTATAGGTCTTCTATCTGCTGTTCTTTTCTCTTTGATTTTTTTAATCCCACTACAGATTTGCATAATGATTGTTACAAGATAGTATATGGAAGCAGTAGATGACTTGTCTAAGAAAGAGTTCCTCTATAGTCCTCTCAGGGTAATTGTTATGACTCCAAAACTAGTAATTTTACATGAATAGTCCTGATTATTTATTATCATACCTATAATGTCCTCAAACATAGTGATATTGTAGTTACAATGCTTTTTCTCCTGCAAGTTCAGAATTTTCACTTTTCTGTTCTCATATTTAATACTTTATTTGAATTTCTCGGTCCCCATCATTAGATATATCCCCTGTACAGAGTAGCAACTTATGAAGTGGTAAATGATCTATTGTTTACTCCAGTTCACTATATATTATTACTTCCTCTTCTCCATTCCTTTAGCTATAGCTATGTTGGGAATGAATGAAAGTGAAATATTATTGAAGTGTGGTATACATAAGGGCAGAAGATATAAAACCTATGAAATGAGTGCTCGTTTTGGCAGCACATATACTAAAATCTATGAAATGAAAGGTAGGATAGACTTTCAACTATTATTCAAACTGGTAAATTTATAAGATTATCTCACCAACTGTCCACCAATTTTGAGAGTTGTTTTTTTTTTTTTTTTTTTTTTTTTTTTTTTTTATCTGTATGTTTCATTTTGCTGTTGTTTTGCCTTTAATTACTTGCCTGAAAATTCCTGGATATTTTTTTCTCAGTAGCTCTGCTTTATATTTCAAGTTTCTTAAAAACTTATCTATTCTTTCCATTAATAAATATCAGGAATCTGCATTTGGGGCATGTATGTATAGAAAGAGAGAGTGGGAGAATGAGAGAGGGAGAGAGAGAGAGAGAGAGAGAGAGAGAGAGAAAGAGTTCATTAAGGGGTGAGAGTTTGAGCAAAAATCTTTGCATTTCTAAGATACGGCCCAGTGCTTTTTGCTAGATTATATTTAATAAATACCTGTGATTACATAAGTGAATGCTTAATTATAAGAATCAATGAATAAACAGCCCAAGAGACATTAAATAGAGAGGAGATAAAAATTATTATGGCGAGAAGAAAGTAAGAAAAACAATGAAGTTGGGATCCCTGGGTGGCGCAGCGGTTGGGCGCCTGCCTTTGGCCCAGGGCGCGATCCTGGAGACCCGGGATCGAATCCCACGTCGGGCTCCCGGTGCATGGAGCCTGCTTCTCCCTCTGCCTGTGTCTCTGCCTCTCTCTCTTTCTCTCTCTGTGACTATCATAAATAAATAAAAATTAAAAAAAAAAAAAAAAAGAAAAACAATGAAGTGAAGAAAGGAATGAAGCAGAAAGATAAAGAAATATTCTGTAAAGGTCATCGTGAATGAAACTAATAGAGGGCTAAAAGAATGTAGAAGATAGTTGATATGTCTACAGTTTAGTACATGCAACCAAATCCTACAATAAGAAAAAGACAGCCATCTTGATAGAAAAATGGCCAAAGGAAATGAAGAGATGCAAAAGGCTAACAAGCATATAGAGAAATGCTCAAACTTGCCATAAGAAAAATGAAACTAAAACAACGAACTATCACTTTACTTCACTATATTGGATGAAAAAGCTAGAAAATCGGATAATTTTAAGAGCTGGCAAGGATATGGGGACCTTGAAAGTGTACTGTTGGTGGAGGTGGAGACTGTTCAACCATTCTGAGAAGATACTGGTTATACTTTCTCATAGTAAGTATAAGCATACCCTGGGAGTCAATAATTTTGGTCCCAAATAATGTTCATGCATATTTCTAAGACTAGATAAATGTCTGTCAATGCCAGCATTACTTTTGCAGAGATTTGGGGTGATTTAAGTGTATTTATATTGTAGAGTGAATAAACAAAAATAGTTGGGGACATGCCATATGATACCACATAGCGGTTAGAAATAATAGATCAATTGTACACATAGCACAGATCATAAAACTAATAATAAAAACTATTACTACTTCAAGTAATAGAGGAAACTTGTTATATTCAACAAACATTTGCTACAAAATATATTTTTTAAAATGTATTTTCACAAGAGGTGTAAAATAATTTGATGCAGTCTCAGCTTTTAAGAATGTTTGGGTCTAAGTGGTAACAGAAATAAGCTCATAAAATGTACACTATTCAAAGACATCACAAGACTTTGAGGGCACACAGCACAGGGAGGTGGCCTGGATCTTTGTAGTAACTTGTAAAAGCTCTTTCTTTGGAGTCAGATAGAATGAAGTTCAAAAGCTTTGCTCTAACATCTCTTTGCCACAGCCCTGAGTAAATGAAGCAACCTCTCTGGGTCTCAGTTTCCAAAGGAATAAAATCAGAGTATTAATATCCATTGGTTTCCTGTAAGTTATAAATGAATTGCCCATCACACAGTAGATGCTTGATAAGTGGTAGCTATTAGTAATATTATCATAATCAACTTGAGGAAGAATTCATAGAGGAGAGCGTTTTAAATAGATTATAGGATTTCCAGAATGTAGAAGATACTGTTCTGCTCAGATGATAATGAGCAGAGTGCATGAAGGAGGGGGTACAATAAAATGATGCATGTGAAAGTACATTATATGTTCTTGGCAACTATTTATTTACTAATATTACTAATGATGAAAACAGTAATAATGTGCCTGGAATGGAAATCCATAGTGGAGGATAACAAAAGATTAGGTTGGAGAGAGAAAACAAGCAAAAATGAAGAAGGTCCTAAATAGCAGACTGAAGAATTTGATGTTCTTTCCATAAATATTTAAAAGTTACTTTCAAATCATAAATAGACACTGATATATAAAAGTGTCATTTTACTAAAATAAAGAAGTGGATCACCAAATTACCCCCCCTACACACACACACCATAGCTTAATTCCCCTGATCTCTTCACCTTTATTTACCATTATTCCCCAAGGTAGTCCACCTGCTTATCATTACTCTGTTCTCTTTTATTTCATTTTTTATTCTTTAATATACTTCTGACCTCTTTCCATTAACTCTCACCTTCCGGATTTAGATTCTTTTCAATAAAAATACCATATCCCTTCAAGTTTCAATATATTCTTAGAAACTAAAGAAATAAGATGATGACAACAAAGAGGCCAGAGAGAAGACTGTCATCATTATAACATCTATGGTACAGATGCTACCAACTGGAGAAGGAGGACTGAGTCCAAAAGACAATAAATTAGGGTATGGAGAGGGGGGCAGCAAAGAGTTGGGGAAGTCAAAGATAAGTTCAGCTTGTAGGCCTGAAGACCAGAAGAAAACTGGAGCTGCTGACAGGACTATGGATATTTAAGAGAAGAGAAAGAGTCCATTTCAGCCAACAAATTTTGAAGTGACTTAATGACACTCAATTAAAGAGAACTGGATAGTAGGAAAGACAGTATAGCTGGAAATATAAATGCCACAGTAATATGATTTGAGCTGATAAAGGAAGGTCTCAAGAGATCACATATAGGAGTATACGGAAACTAAGGTTTAAGGAATGGGCACAGTTTACCAAAAAGAGAGCACTAAATTTACGCTGTTTTATTTTTATAAAATTATGGATTACATCCATAATCTGTTTACTAAAAAAAAAAAAATCATGTAAATTGAGCTGAAAAGCAAATACCATTTTTTTCTAAAGTACTCATTAATAGTTTATTCTGGCATCCAATATAATTTCCACAAAATATTTTGAGGTTTAGTTAATTTAAAAAATGGACAAGAAAACACATATTTATTGAATATCTTCTTTGTTCTTAGAAATTTAAGGAAAATATATAGTACATGTAAAATATCGACCCTATCATGAAGAGCTGGTAATTTGGTGGATGAGAGAGGATAAGAATACCAAAAAAAATAATTATATTCAAGGCAATGTATATTACAAAAAAAAATTATTTTTCCTTATTCTTGTTCAATACCTGACAATCTCACCTCTAAAACACATCTTGAATCTGTTCTTTTCTTTCTTTCAATAATCTTTTGCCTGAATAACCTTCTTTTAACTGGTCCCTGCATTAAATATAATTCTTTAAATCTAAACATGGATAGAAGAGAATAATAAGAACCAAGAAAAACATTGGTGGAGAAATCTCACCTAATTCAGGCTATGAGAAAGTAAGAAGGACGGCTATAATATTCTTTCTGATGTAACTAGAAACATGATGCAAATCTTCAAGTAAGTTGTCTACTAAACAGAAAAGAAACTGGAGATAATGTAATTAATAGGAATATTCTGGGTATTCATAGCATAAAGAAATGAACACTTTGTAAGAAAGTGATTAATGCATTACATATTAAGAAGGAAACATGTAAAGGACTGATAAAAAAGTATTGAAATAGCCAAGAAAAATGAGACTTACAGCTATATTAAATAAAAACTGAAGATCATAAAAATAGTTTTTATGGAAATCTTTATATTTAACTAACTAGATGTTAAGAGTGAACTTAGAGAAAACAGAATCATTTCACAATTCAGCAAAAGCCAGACTAAAGAATTTTGGAAGAAAGGAGCTCTGAGAAATAAGAAAATATGAAAGAACTACAGGAGAAGATTCAAGAGAAAAAAAAGCAGGGGAGTCATAGTTCTAATTTGAAGCATAAAGAGTGCTATTATTCTTTACTTTTAAAATGTCAAGAAGAATAAGAACAGGTATTGCATTCAGTAGAAAGGATACATTTTAAAAGCAGGGACCCAACTTAAAAATGATAGAAAAAAGTAATAAAAGAAGAGCAAGAAAAAAGAAATTTTATTTTCAAAGTTCAATAGTTAGTGGTTAATTCATTTTTATTAAACTCTGAATCTACCATAGGTTTTAAAAAAAGAAAGGAAGTGAATAAAATGCAGAAAAAATCCTCTTTTATACGTAAAAATTGCTTTAAATTAAAAAATAATCTTCAATGGCTAACAAAACCTATATTATCTGAATAATATAAATGCTGACAATGGCATTTGGTATACTGTATGTTTCAGGAAGGAATAAATTACCAGCAGGTTAAATTCTCCATGCAAGAAAGCTCTATATTAACTTTAAAAGGTAACTATACCTTTGCTTCCGTCTTAAACTATAAAAAAAGCAGCTGTGAAATCTAGCAATCCTAACAGTGATAATTGATACAGTACTGTTAGTTTCTTTCTGAGTTTAGAATGGAAGGAGCCAATTACATTAGTAGGATTATCTTTGATCTGGATACTTATATTCAAATGTTGAATTATTTTAATATTGAACATGAATTGCTATTGATTTCATAGAACACAGAAGTATTATAATAAGTCAATACTTTTGTCACCTGTATTCAAAAACCAGTTATGGAGCAAATTCTCATGTAAAATATGATTATATTTTGATCTACTGTTTCCTTAATCCAAACATGTACATAAATAAAATGACTATTATCATTATAAAAAATTGCTTTTTTTTTTTTTTTTAGCCTCTCATGCCAATCACCTTGTACAAGATTCTTGGACAAGAACGAATCAAACAATTGAACTTATGCCTCAAGAACTCAAAAAAAAAAAATTTTGTTTTGCGAACTCAAATTTTAATAGCCAAGAGAAAAAAACACAAAACAACAATCGAAATAAAAGAGTGAAATAACTTAATATTCAAAAAACAACAATGTTCTCTGAAAAAATGTAATACTTTTGATTTAATATTTTTCTAGAACTGGACTGAATATTATATAAAACAAAAAATCTACGACTTGATTTTTTACTATAAGATGCTTATTTCATCAGAGAGATAAGGAATATAGAAAGCACATAGATGGGAATTTGAAACAGCAAATTAAAAATGTGAACATATATTTTCACGGACAATATATTCTAGACATAGAAAGGAGAAATAAATAGAGAACAAGAATATTTTAAAGAATATTCCCTTTAAAAAGATATGAGCTCATAGGTCTTAAAAGAGTATCCAGGATTTTTGGAGATAAAGAGGGGAAGTACAGTCTAAGGAAAAGAAACAATGAGAAAAGTTTATGATGTATAGGTTCAACTTAGTAGTCTGATTAAGTCTGTGTACCACTTATCAGAAAGTTTTAAAAAGTACTCAAACAGTAAGAAGAAAGTTAAAAAAAAAAGTATATATAGAAAAATCAAATACTGTATATTAAAATGCAGTTACCAATATTGAACAAAAAAACACTTTTGGATGTAGTAATATGCATGCGTTTTTTTATTACTGTATTTGATAACAGATTGAGCAGTGGGTCTAATGACCCCCATTTTTTTTTCTTTATAATGACCCCCATTTTTAAAGTAATAGTGGGTTCCAAAACTTGAACATATATGACATTTTGAGATATCAGAACAACTTTAACATGGTGTGAATGTCTATTACTTCAGTTGGAGACATACAGTTGCTGCTAATAATTAGTGTTAACTTTCAGTGAGACATGAAAGAAAATAAAGGTAATATTTTCTCTAACAACATTCACGGACCCCTTCAATTCTATCCATGGACTCTAAGTATTCACAGCCTCATTAAGTCTCTGGAGAAGATAGTGGAAAGTGAGCAAGTTCTCAAAGTGTTGCAACATGCTATAAGGAAGACATTGTTATAACGGGCACTAATATTTGAATGATAAGAAAACCAAGGCTCACCTAGCTTTATGTAGCCCGCCTAAGGTCACGTACATAACAAATGCCAACTGCAAGATTAAAGTTCAAAGATCAGATTCCATAGTCCCTGGTTTTCCCAGTATGAATCTGACCTAGAGAATCATCAGAATGGGCAGTTTTAAATGGGCAGTTAGAAGACGAACACAGCCAGAGCGAAGAGTTTATTTCAAGAGCAGAAGACACACCATTGGAGGTGTGGGCTAGGACCGGACTTTGGAGGGTTCTCAAAGCTTGCAAAGAGAAATAAAAGTAAGTGCTTTAGAGAGTACAAAAATAAGCCTTTAGGGATGACGATGTTGGAAGTAGCATTTTAAGAAGGAAGAAAATATATGATGGACTGTGATTATAAGGATTACTGTAATATGCTGTCAAGAAGATTTGGAGTAGGTCTAAAATGACACATTACAGGGGTGCTTGGGTGGGTCAGTTGGTAAAGCATCTATCTTTGGCTCAGGTCATAATCCTGGGGCCCTGGGATGGAGCCCGCATAGGGTTCCCTGCTCAGTAGAGGGTCTGTTTCTCCCTCTTCCTATGCCTTTCCCTGTGCTTGTGCTCTCTTTCAAACAAATAAATTCTTTAAAAAAATAAATAAATAAAATGACACATTAGGGGTGCCTAGGTGACTTATCAGTTAAGTGCCTTCTGTTCAGGTCATGATCTCAGGGTCCTGGGATTGAGTTCCACATTGGACTTCCCTGCTCAGCAGAGAGCCTGCTGCTTCCTCTTCCTCCGGCCCTCCCCCCTCTCATTATCTATCTCTCTTTATCAAATAAATACAATCTTTAAAAAAATAAAATGACACATTATACTTAAATGCCTTATTGAAAATTAGTTGAATCCTTTTATTAATTCTTTAAAGATGTTTTTGTATTACTTTCTCAAGATGTATTCTTAAATATAACAAGATACACAACACAGAAAAAAACCAGAAAGGCACTCGCTATTCTTCAATATAGCAAAACACACATCTACTTACCAACACTTGTGCAACTTTCCCCATCCACATCCAGCTTCCACCCTTCATAGCATGAACACTTGACTGTGTGCTTGTGCTGCTCACACACTTGACTGCATTTTAGATGATTGCTACAATAATCTATAATTTCACATGTTTTATTGTCTTTGTTGAGCTGAAGTCCTTCAGGACAGGAACAGACAATTCCTCTTCCAGGAACAACAGAACAGTGATTGCTACAGCCTCCATTGTTCAGTGAACATTCATCTATAAAAGGAGGGGAACAGATTACAGGGCATTATCAATTGTTTTGCTCAATTAAATACTAATCATTGAACTCAATTCTCTAAGGCTAGAATTAGAGCAAGGATATCATAAATGAATAGAAAAAGCTCTCTGGCTTTTAAAAAAAATATTTATTTATTTATTTATTTATTTATTTATTTTTTTTAGGGCTTGGTGTAGGAATGATAAAATAATTCATTGAAAGACCAAATATAATTCTACATGATAGGAACTGGGAATGGGAGGTTTTAATTTCTATAAAACTTTGGAATACACTTTGTTTTACCCCACAGAGGTAAAGTATGTTCAATGTTTCTTTCTATTGTGCTGAGCCTTTTAGCTTTTGAGCAAAATCAGTTGCTAAGGCCTCCCTGAAGGATATACATTGATGATCTGAAAATTTGACTTAGCTCAGTGTTTATAGCATGCATATACATATACATGTATGATATATATATATATATATATATACACACATATATATATTTCTACGTCTATAGTCTGATTCATAATGATAATGCAGGACGGATTAATTTGCTTTTTACTGGCTATAGCCACTTATTTTTAAGTTAGGTAAATTACACATTGTACCCTATATGTTGGTTATTATATTAATTCAATGAGGCCATGAAAGCATAGTAAAAAGTTGACTTGGGGGGATCCCTGGGTGGTGCAGCGGTTTAGTGCCTGCCTTTGGCCCAGGGCGCGATCCTGGAGACCTGGAATCGAATCCCACGTCGGGCTCCCAGTGCATGGAGCCTGCTTCTCTCTCTGCCTATATCTCTGCCTCTCTCTCTCTCTCTCTCTGTGACTATCATAAATAAGTAAATATTAAAAAAAAAGATTTAAAAAAAAGTTGACTTGTATTTTGACTGAAATAATGAGTAACCAATATTTATTACATGGTTAGTATGACTGGTTTATAGAGAAAGAGACTTTTTCTTTCATGGCACTTATAATTTAGAATTGCATTAAATATATTTATTTCTAATTCTACTTCATTATGAAGTTGTAAGATCTGTGAGTGTATATAAAATATCTGCTCTGTTTAGCAGTGTATATCCTGTAGCTAGCACATTGCCTAACATAAACAGTTAACAATATTTGTTCAATAAAAAAAGTCCAAAAGCACACAAATACCCCCAAAGTGAGCCAGTACTTGTCAAGTTGGGAAAATTTCAAGATGACATCCCTATGTCATTGATGAAAATAGCAGATAACTGTCTTTAGTTTATTACCTATTACGTATGTATTATTAGATGCATAGGAATAAGGCTAAAGGAAGCTTTGCCTTCCTTTGCTTTAAAAATATTTTTAAGTAGCTTTCAAAGCCTGTTGTTTAATTGAGTGTTTTTTGAGAAATGCTAAAAGAGAATGTTGTTCAATGATTGACAAATGGCAGTAATATTTACTTATATACCTCAAATATTTCCTGCTGCCTATGAAAATTTGGTTCAAAAAATGAGCTTATATATAACACTTAAAAATATATTCTATATTTTTAAAAGTTCTATATGAGTCAACTATTCTTCATTCTATTTGTCACCAGAAAAGACGTTACAGGGATAAGAAAAGGAAAATGATTATATTAACTATTTTCTCTAAGAATTCAAGTTTGATATTATTTTTGAAGAAAAAAATAGATTCATTTGGCTCCTCCAAATATATTTGTTCATCCATATCATAATCATTTCAAAACAATAGTCATTTTAAAGTATTTGCCCTATTTTAGCTCAATTGACATTCTTCTCAACAGAATTACTATAAAGAAATATCATCAGACACAGCAGGTGAAAAAAGAATTGTTACAGTTCTTTTATCTTATTTCAAATATGACTGTTCTTGTAGTACTGAAGTGTCTCTTGCTGACACTATCCTTGGAATTAAGTCATAGTTTTTTAAAAAAATAATATTTACATTGATTCTAAAATTGAATATAAATTTAATGCCAACATTTGTGTGACTAGTCCCTTGTTAATTCTTTCTTAACCCTAAACCTGTCATTAAACATTGCAACTTTCTTTTAAATGTTTTATTATTGAACAAAGAATTTCTCATTGATCAAGCTCTAGTCGTTTTTCTCAGAGTCCTCTGTTCAACTAGTCCTCCACACTGGCTTATAAAAATTGCAGAATCTTAGTACAGAGAATTTCAGCTTCCACTCCCTTCCCCAACTGTACTCTTCCTACAACCCAAAAAGAGATCCCAACACTAGCATAGTTTCTAAATGCTCAGGACAGCCTTTCAAGTACGACTCTAGCTTGAGAAAGCTCTAAGCTGGTAGGAGAATTAACTGTTAATTCCAGCCAAAACCTGGTGATAGGCAGACAGGACCTCAAACCTCATCTTAGAACAGTTAATTTAGAAAACTTGTAATTATTAATATTTTTCTCTGCACATTGAAAATGTAAATCTTCTACCACCCAGAACTGTCTCCTCAATGACTTGAGAAATATTTTTGAAGTGCAAACATTCAAGAACATAACTCTCTCACTCTTGCTTCCTCCCAGCCCTGTGGGTGCTTCGTTTTGACTTGTACCATGGTCTCAGGTCAAAGATATGAGACATTCATTTCTTCTCCGGGATAAGCATCAATTAACAAACCCAGATGGCCGAGTAACATGGACCAACCCCCTTCCCACCCCTTGGTGCCTTTCCCTTAGTATATTCCAGCCTTCAAAATGCTTCTAGTCTTTTTTTTTTTTTTTCAGTGAATTCAATTTCAGTTCACACTAAATATTCTTCTCTATTGCAATAACTAATCCTGAATAAAATCTATCCTTATCACTTTAACTAGTATTCAGCTTTGTTCATCTTTGACATACCCTTATAGCAAGGATTAACAGTTAACTCTATTCTTGAATGATTCAATATTTTTCTTGTTTCTTAAACAGCATATCCCTTTCCCCTTGAAATCATTTGAAAATCCCTCTGAGAAAATAATCTCTTCACTAGGCTTAAGAGACTTATTTTATTCAGTACTCCTTTTCTTTTTCTTTTTGTTTTTGCTTTATAGATCAGATTTTTTTGGAGAAAACAAAACAAGAAACACTTCACTACCCAAAGTGTAGGATTTTTCCATCTCAGGACATCTCCCAAGTATTAATTCTACAGATGACAAATCATTTTCATACAAGATAGTTTTGTACAAGTTTTACATGTATTGAGGAACAGGACATAAATCAATTCCTGTTTCCTCTTTAACAAGAGACAGGGTACAGGAGAGAGCATCAAAAAAAAAAAAAAAGCTTTTTTGAATACAACTATTTGGCAGGAGTAGACATGAAGAGGGCAAAACCTACATTTTATCATCTATAACAAATGGTTTAAAAAAAAACTATTTGACCTTGGGAATCTCTATCTAAAAAGCATTTCGTAGCTACTAGCCAACCCATGCCAATTATTTAAAGTTAATTCACTTGATATGTCTTTTATGTCCACTGGGTAAATGACTCATTATGCCCACTGCTGCAGCACTCATTAACCAATATCACTGCCTAGCTGTAGAGGATCTAACCTACAACTGATGGGCAAGGACCTTGAAAATAAGAGACCAAGATGCCATTTCTCTATAAATACCAATATTATCTGTAAGGATGCCACCTACTGGGCTATAGTACAAAGGTGTACATAAAAACAGATAAGAAAAGGAGAACCATAGAAGGCAATTCAATCTTTTAACCAGTATTTGTTTTTGATTTTCGTTTCTCTAACTTTCCTTCAACTTCACCTCATAAAGGAGACAGATAGGACTTCAATATGCCATAGTACTGTAAGCAGGATAGAATTGTCTTTTTATCACCTCTGGTCTGTCCACACCTAGCTTTATTGTAACCTCTTTCACACCTGTAATCCTTTGAAATGTTTGAGCAAGTTTCCTAAGCTGATGAATATAGTGACTTGATAGTAAAGAGCAATTTTTATTCTTAAGGTAGACAAAGAAATAAATTCAGAAGAAACTCTCTTTTATTTTACTAATCCAGAGAGCAGAGGATAGGAAAATAAGGCTGTGTTTTCATAACATTCTTTTAATTTTTCTTAATGATTGTATTTTGTCTCTTTGCCTTCATTTAACCTGAAGGTTGAGAAAAGGTGGGAAAGCACTAATTTCTTTCAATATCTGTAGTGCATCAGGCATTATTACCATGATTTCCTGATCAATATCATCATCTCCATTTTTGCTATGAGGAATCTGACATTTCAAGAAATTAAGTTACCTGCCTAGGTGATTTAATTGAAGTAACTGAAGAACAGAATTTAAGCCTGTCTAGATCTTGATTTTTCCTATATTTACACATTTTCAACTTTAAGAGTATTGATAGTTTCCTTCTCTAGTATTGCTCTTACAACCTTCATGAGCAATCCTCACACATTGTAATGCAAGAGATATTTCCATCTACCATCTACTCTATAAGAGAGAATAAGCTGGGAGAAAAAGAAGTAAATACAGATAAACTAAGTCTTTTACATTATATTTGTTGTTTAAATTTAGGATTTTTTTGGAGGGTGGTGAGTGAGGGGGTTAAGAATTTAGCATCACAGGGGCACCTTGGTGGCTCAGTTAGTTAAGAGTTCGACTCTGATTTTGGCTCAGGTCATGATCTCAGGGTCATGAGATCTAGCCCTGAATCAAGCTCTGTGCTGACTGGGGAGTCTGCTTGAGATTCTCTTTCCCTCTCTCTCTGCCCCTCTTCCTGCGTGCTTGCTCTCTCTCTGTCTCTCTCTCTGTCTCAGTCTCTCTAAAAATAAATATAAATAAATAAATAAATAAATAAATAAATAAATAAATAAATAAATAAAATTTAGCATCGCTGAATGAAGACTGCTGCATTTACTGTTTCAAGGTTATTATATAGAATCACAGACTCTTTGGAAGAAAGGACATTTATTATATAAATTTGAAACATGATAACAAGGTTTTCTTTGGATCACTCAGTATTCTATTAATGCTCAATTCAGATCAAAATATGATAACTTTAGGCTTAAATGTAGTTGTCTTTTTCAGTTTCAATTAGGTAGCTTCATCATTTTGTAAAGTCATTTTCTCAGTCCCCAGTCACCTCATTATTGTTCTTATCATTCTGTAAACCCTTCTTCATTACTCTATTGCTGTCACCTTCAGTATTATCTAGAAAACATATTTTGAAAATCTCCTTGCTAAATGTCTGATATCCCCACAGAGAAGGAAATGCAATTTTCTTTATATGTTCTTGTTGGCATAAAAAGACAACTAGTCAAAAGTGATTTCAAAGCTCAAAAGCTATCAGATTTAAATCATCATTTTAACTAGATAAAGCATACCAAAGAAAGCTATTGTAAGAGGACTAACAACTTCAGACAAAATTATATAAACCTGAATAACTTTCAATTGGTTTCATTATTCATTATCTTCCTTTCCTCTTTCTTTTAATATTTTTATTGTAATGATTGGGATGGATGAGAAAATCCATTGAGTGGTATTAAATTCCATCCTGTAGGTCAGTAATAAGAAGGTTTTCTTGTTTTGAATGACTCACTGACAAAAAAAAATAATAATAATCATAATCAGTTTCACTGTAGCAATGGCATTAACCATCCAGAGATCTAAATGATGAGCACAATTATACAATTAAGTTAGATGGGACATAGGCCAGCCTTTTCTGCTTTATTTTAGAATTTCTGATCATATTTTAAAAACTTTTAATAGGCTGGGGCACCTGTGTGGCTCAGCGGTTGAGCATCTGCCTATGGCATGATCCTAGAGTCCCGGGATAGAGTCCCACATCGGGCTCCCTGCATGAAGCCTGCTTCTCCCTCTGCCTATGTCTCTGCCTCTCTCTGGGTGTCTGTCATGAATAAATACATAAAATCTTAAAAAAAAAAAAACTTTTAATAGGCTTACCATCCCTGATAAATGGAGATAGGGTTCAATGCTAAATATTATATTTAAAGGAAATAAAAGGAAGGACTGTATGCTTCTATAAGCATCATCAAGTGGATTAAACGTTTTTAGTCTCCAGAGAGAAGCAAATCAGTGAAACATGAATTACCACAGAGCTCGCCTTCATCAGACCCATCGGGACAGTCCCTTCTTCCATTGCAGAGTTTCTCTGGCTGCAGGCAGGCTGAAGTGTCATTAGCACAAGGGTACTTGGGTGGTCCACATAAAAAACTGTCACAGTCATCTTCATCTGACTGATCCTCACAATCGATATCTCCATCACATATCCATGCTTTGTTGATGCATCTCCCTTAAGGAAAGAGAAACATTATCCATTTGATTGTTGTTATGAAGTCACTGTCATAATGAGTAGTCACTATGGTCTTCAGTCAGAGGCAGAACTATGGGCTATTAGAAAGAAATCTATTTGTTAATAGTTTGACAGTTTATATTCATGACAGCTTTTGCGTAGCTCTTGCTCTCCTTGTTAAAGGGATCTTAGTGTTAAAGTCTTAATATTTTCCCTGGTTTCAAGTTAATGTCTGGCCCTATTAAAAAATAGTATGTGACTAATTGAAAGTTCCATTACAATACTTTTAAAAACAAACTTTAAACAAACATCTGTATATAAGTCCCTTTCAGAGACCTAAATTCAAGTAAATGTTTTCAGTGTCTTTTGCAGCCTGAAATTTAAGCAAATGATTTATTTCACAGGAGAAAATGTCCTTCTGTTAACATTTGTAACCTCAACACTTAAACTCTTCCTCACACCTAGACATGTATATTCTCACTCATAAAATAATAAAAAAAACGTTATTGAACATTTTGGTAGCTAAGGTACATACAGACAGAAGTTATGAAAATATGTTTTGTTTATTGACTTTGAAAGCAAAAAAAAAAAAAGATTATTATTAAGCCAGCAGTTTTCAAAAGTAATAATGTGAAATGCAGAGAAAGCAACAGCCACTGTCTATACCAATCTTTTTTCTACTCTAAATTCTCTCCCCCATTCCAGAATGGTTACCTTTTCTTATAATTAATTATCTTTCTGGATTATGCAATGTTGAGGTGTAATATGAATAAAAAATGACCCAAAGATAAATACTAGTTATTAGCTGACTATTTACCAACAACTCATAAAATGACTAGGACAAATGAAAGGGAAATGAAAAATATTAGATTGTATAGGTCAAAGAGTCTTTATATATTCAGATGTCTGCTTCAAATTTAAAGGCTTCTATATTTTAAAGTAACTAAAATATTGGTGAAAGGATGTTTCATTTGCAGAAATATATAAATTATTTTCCACATTACTAAGTCAAATGAGAAAAAAAAGCACAAATGATCAGTTTCATAGTTAATATAAAAACATGTCATAACCAACATTAATTATTGATGAAAATACTCTTAAAATAAGAAATGATGGATACTTAACTGGTCGATTTGATATAATTGGGGAAAGATTATAAATTTTTGCCTTTACATCATAAATAAAACTAATAATGTTATTATTTATATTGTTCTGGAAATACTATCTAATATAATTAGATAATAGAAATAAATGAAGTATAAAATTAGAAGAGTATCATGTGCAGCTAATATAATCATATAATCATAAAATCAATAAAAACTAATTAAGAACTGTAAGAAACTAAGATTTAAAAAAATAGATTGCTAGTTTCAAAAATCATGTAAAAATTCACAGATTTTATATCTAAAGAGAGACTATAGTAGAAGGTAGATTTAAAAATCTACCATAAAACAAAGTATTTGGGTTAAACTACAAAGAATTATATAGAATTTGTACAAAGAAAATTTATAAATCTACAAACTCAGATGATGTCTTGGATATAGTTTAATCTTTTTATCACTGAAAAATATTTTTCCTCAAATTAATCCCAATAAAATGGTAACAATATTATTGCAATCTTATAAGCTTATCTTAAATTTGAGAAGATAAAAGCGCAAAAATCATTTGGAGTCTTCAAAAAATAGAAGAAAATTGATGAATAGGAACTGTAAATGTCAAACCTTCAGAAGGTTTTAAAACTAACAGTAGTCAAAATATTTTTAACAGAATATCAAACATATCAACATTTAAATAGGATCGAGACATCAGATATTCATCTACCTAGCATATGGTTTTAATATACAAACATTGTTCAAAATAATAAAGATAATGGAATTACAAAATTGATGATGTTAGGAACATTGCTTCGCCACCTAGAGAAAATAAAAAGCCAAATATAAATCCTTACAGTAAAATATATTCTAAGTAAATCAAAAAAATAATACTTTTTAAAAAGCAATGATAAATACACACACATTCTAGAATAAAATAAAACAACAAAAACTTGAAATGTTCATTACACAGATCCAGAAAACATAAAGGATAAATTGATAAACTTAATTTCACAAATACTTTTGATTCCACATTGCAACAATATAATCCATCTATAAATTCAATACAAATTTGGTAAACCAGAAAAGTTTTTATTATATTTTAAAAAAGGTATTTTTTTAACATGTAAAAGGGCTCTTACAAAAAAATAAAGATCAATAAACCCATACAAGTGTAAGATTCACAATGAATCAATGACTTACAAAAATGATCAAAAATATCTTCTAATAAAAAAAGTAATCTGAAACAGCAATTTAATACCATTTTTTCCTCTATCAAATTGGTTTAGATTTTTTTTTTTTTAAAATGGAAAATGCAAAGATAGATTTGACAAGGGTGTAAGTAACATCTCCAATGTTGAAAGGGCTGCAAATTGGAAATATCTATCTACCAGGCCATGTTACAAAATCTAGAGAAAAAAATGCATCAATTCTGCATCAGAGTAATTCTAATTTTAGATTTTTTTTCATTAACAGGTTTGCCCAAATGCACAAGGATGCATTACAAAGACATGTGTTGCTGCTTCATATAAATTAGCAAAAGACTGATAACAGCTTAAATCATTATTGCAAGACTGGTGATATCAATTACAATGTATCCATGCACTTTATTATACACTGGAGTGAAAAAGAATGAAATAATTCTTCACAAGATAACACAATCTCCAGAACATATCAATAGAAAAGGTACAAAACCAAGTGCATGGTAGGTTTTCATATATGTTAGAAGATATTTATGTATTTACCAATATCTAGAACTATAATTCCATACACATCAATATAAACATATGGACAAGTTTATCACTACATGAATTCCTTCTGGGAGGCTACAACAAAAATAGCTAACAGTGATTGCCTCTGGTGAGGAAGACTTGAGGTTCTGGAAAACTAGAGTAGGAGAGGAGAATTTTTATTGATCAATTTGTGCTATTTATTTTCCTTCTACCATATTTCTGTATGACCCCCCCCCAAATGCTCATTTTAAAAGTGATGATGATGATGAAATGTATACACATGTGCATCAAGTTTGATGGTTTCTACAGATGAATTATGAAAAATTCTCTGTTGAGGTGTGACTTATTTATCCCTAGGAACTTTAGGAAATATAAGAAAGTACTAAAACCCATTCCTTGTCACCAAAGAGTTTATATAATATAGTTAGCAAGACAAAGCCAATGCATAACATATAATTTTAGTCTAAAATATGGCATTCTGTACTTAAGTAATAAATCATAAGGGATCACCTACAAATACAGTAGAATGAGAGTTTAAGAGTAATATAATAATTTATATTTTTAGTTTGGTAAATCAAGGTGCAATTTCTCTTTCTTTCTTTCTTTCTTTCTTTCTTTCTTTCTTTCTTTCTTTCTTTCTTTCTTCTTTCTTTCTTCTTTCTTTCTTTCTTTCTTTCTTTCTTTCTTCTTCTTTCTTTCTTTTTTTTTCTTTTTTTTTTACTAATCCACCATGACATTCTTAATCACTGACTCCAGGATAACCATAGAATTGTTTCAACAAACCTGGCCATAAACCACTATCAATCTTTTAGAGTCAGAACAGCAGTAAAACCTATTTGCTATCCCTAACCTAAATGCTGCCTTGAAAAGGTAAAGGAAAATCGTATTCAAATGACTAGTAATTTTAACTCAGATTATGTTACCAGAGATACGAAGTATCTTAGATGAGATTTACAAGTTTAAATAGTTCTCCCCTGTCTCTGATATTGCAGGGGATGCTTGAAATGCATCTTGTTTGGTTTTAATCCTTACAAAAATGTGGATTAAGAGGGCATACCAGGTATGAGTTTAAATTTCTTTTTTTTTTTTTTAATTTTTTAATGATAGTCACACAGAGAGAGAGAGAGAGAGAGAGAGGCGCAGAGACATAGGCAGAGGGAGAAGCAGGCTCCATGCACCAGGAGCCCGATATGGGATTTGATCCCGGGTCTCCAGGATCGCGCCCTGGGCCAAAGGCAGGCGCTAAACCACTGCGCCACCCAGGGATCCCTGAGTTTAAATTTCTAATTCATGATCATTAATTGGGGAAAACCTAAAAGCAAATGACTTTAGTAAGTATGCTTAAAGACTGTTGATTTTTACTTGATTCATATTAAGACAAATCCTTACATAGTCAAATAATTGGATATAATATCTTGAAATAATGAATACTACAGATTTCCTTAAGTTCTCTCCTTTATATATCAGAAACTTGAGTCTTAGAGAAAATTTGTATTATGAAAATTAAATACAGATTAATAGTATTGAAATGTGTTTTAGAAAATATAAATATCCAATATCTAAAAAAACCCAAAAATTTTTAAAATAATTTTTAAATGTTCACATTTAAGTTCAAATAACCAAGTCAATTACTCTGTCTTTACTAATTATACTTTAAAACTATGTGCTGAAAATATTATTAGGTGTTTATTATCAAGTTAAGTTTTACATAATCTTTTCCGATCTATTTAAAATGATATTTTCTATTCATAACTATGTGTGCAAGAATATTACAGAAACTGCAGTTTTTCCCTTTGGGCAATGAGAATAAGAATGGCCAAGTAAAAAGCAGCAACAACAACAAATAATAATCAGTATGTTGGTATGTATCATGACAACTCATGAAATCACACTCATGCAAACATAAACACACCTACACACAAACACACCAAGGACATTATAAGGGCTATTTTTATTTCTGTTATCTTGAAATTTATAGTTTAGGATAAAGTCAGTACAAAGTCAACAGCTATAGGGAAACTGTTTCTGGAGTCATTAGACACTGTACTGCTTTTCAAGAATAAATTTATATGATCGATTCTAGAGTTTCTTTCTCTGTTAAACTATTTTGGCCATTTTAAAAAATAGATTTATCATTTTGTAAACTGCCTGACTCATTTTTATCTTAATAAAAGACATCATATGTTATAACAGAATAACTTTGGTTCTGGGATGTGATTCACAGTAAATATTAATATGGGTATGGATGTGTCTGGTGGCTCAGTTGGCTGAGCATCCAATTCTTGATTGGCTTTGGTCCTGAGCTCAAGATCCTGGGATCTAGCCCACAGTCAGTGTCTGTGTTCAGTGGGAATTCTGCTTGAGGATTTCTCTCCCTCTCTCCCTCATTCACTCATACTTACTCTCTCAAATAAATAAATAAATCTTAAAAAATAAAGAATATGAGTATGAAGAGAAGTTAATCTTTGAGGAAATCCAAATGGATTTACTCAATATAAGCATAATGTCTTTTTAAATTGCGGTATTTTAAAAAATATTTACACCATTAACCTTTAATACTGCATACATATTTCTTTCTCTAACAATGTTGACTTCAATTCAATTCAGCAATTATTTATTGAGTATAATGTGTTTGCTTAGCTACTGAAGAATGTAGAAAAATGGAAAAAACAAATCCCTGACCTTGTGCAGCAATAAGTCTAGTAATCACAAATGTTCTACATTGAACATGTATACTTATATATGAATAAAATAAAAGCCATATAATGATCACAGAGTGCTATGGCATTTCAGAAAGGTGGAAAATATATATAATGGGAAGGCTGAGAACAAGATTTACTGAGATATTATTTGGAAAGGGTTTTTTTTTTTTTTTTCGGTTTGTTTTAAAGATTTTATTTATTTATTTATTCATGAAAGACACAGAGAGAGAGAGGCAGAGACACAGGCAGAGGGAAAAACAGGCTCCATGCAGGGAGCCTGGTGTGGGACTCGATCCTGGGTCTCCAGGATCACGCCCTCAGCCAAAGGCAGGCACTAAACTGCTGAGCCACCCAGGGATCCCTGGAAAGGGGTTTTGAAGGGTGCCAGTGAATACTACTTATGGAAACAGAAAAAAAAATCATATAGACAGCCGACTAAAGAATATAGTCATTATATTCAAATATATACCAACTAAGAAACAAAAGGCAAGTAAAACAGAAAAAAGAGAGGTAATTTAATAGCATGGTGATTGTTCTTATTACTCAACAGGAATGTGTCAGGGCATAGATGTTTGAAGTAAATTAACTCCCATTTGGTCTTCCTCCATTTCTGAATGAGTTCACAATAAAATTCTGTTTTGCATATGTATTCTTTATTTTATGCTAAACATTATTTTCCTAATAGCATAGCTATATGTACAAATTTTCATCAGAACTGTATACACAGAACCATGTATACTGAGTTTAAGGGGTGATTTTCAATGGCTATTTGAACACATGGGATTTTAGTGTTACTTGCTGAATCTAATCCACACATAACATAAAAAAACTCCTAAGTAAAGTCATAAACAGTCAGGAAAGGGTGGGACTTGCTCCAGAAGCAATAATAAGGCAGTTTGGAGTCACAGTTCAGGAAATGTTGACTGCTAATTTATGAGGTGTCTCTTCATCTTAAACAATGGAGAACCATTGAAAGATTTTGAGTAAGTATGATCTCAGGTCACAGTTTATGAGGTAATAGGGAGCTTAAGCTGTGTGTAGAATGGATTGAAGCCAATTACTGTCAGAGGAAAACACAGTAGGCCACACAGTGGTCTGAAGGACAGATAATACAGATTTACCATATGCTATGATATGTGAGTGGAAAGAATGGAATGGGTGATGGTAGAGAAATTGTAGACAGAGCATCAGTAGGACCTGAAAATATGAAGACAAGTCAGAATGTCAAAATCCACTTTCTGCTTTAAACTTAAATGTGTAGAGGATTGAAGATGTTTCTAACAGAAATAGAGAATGTGAAAAAAAATTCTACCTTCAGAGAAAAAGTGGAATGTTCAGCATAGCAGTGGAAGAAATTAGTTTGAAGTATGAGGTGAAATTCAGTGATGGGAATTTGGAAAACATTTGGCTGGGAAATGATGGTTGAAATGTTGGGAATAGAAGAAATTACTATGGATACCTTGCATGAAGATGAGAAGGAGCAAAAGAAGGAAATTAAAAGAAACGTCTACAAGAAGGAAAGAAAGAAGGAAGGAAGGAAGGAAGGAAGGAAGGAAGGAAAGAAAGAAAGAAAGAAAGAAAGAAAGAAAGAAAGAAAGAAAGAAAGAAAGAAAGAAAAAGAAAGAAAGAAAAACGTCTACACAATGTCTGAAACATTATGCATTCAACAAATATTTCTTTTTACCTTAAATATAAGGGGCAAGCAAGGAAAAGTGAAATTAAAAAATCTAAAAGATAAGTGAATAGAGGACAATCCAGTATGAGAGTTCACAAGAAAAGATTTCAAATAGAGGATATGTGTTGCAGAGAAAGGCCAAATCTTACAAGAAAAAGTCAAAATGCAGGATTAGTTATCATTCATCAAGCTCATACTGTATTTTAGACACTATGTTCTATTTATGATGATGATGACGATGATGATGATGATGATGATGATGATGATGATGATGATGATATCATTGTCCGCATCATCATTATCTCTATTTTATAGATTTGAAAACCAAAATTTAGGTTTGGTAATTTATCTGAACTCACATAATTACTGAATGGCAGAGCAGGACTCAAGACAGAAGAGGAGGGACTGTGAAATCATCTCTGGTGACAACTGAGACAGCAAATTCCCTCAAAGGTAGAGATAAAGTAGAGAAAAGGTGAAGGAATGAATGAGTGAGAGGAAAGATTTCTAGGTGCGCTACACAACGTTATTTGATGAAAGGACAACAGACAAATTTAATAAAATCAAATAAATATATTTGATGTTATTGGGCTAGATATTTTATAGAGAGGAAGAAAAATTAATGTGGAGAAAAAAATTGAAAACATAAGCAAGAAAATTGACTAAGGTCCCATAGGAAGTAAGAGGTCATAGGATCAGTATCTAAAGAAAAGCCCTTCTGGGCAAAATACTTTCTTCAGATACAGTATTGAAGAGAAAAGAGATAGTATACAGCAAATGTTTAAAACTGCTTCTGGGAGAAATCAAAACAGAAATATATAAGGCTCAGAAGCAATATGCTAAGTGTTTTATTAGTGTTACGACACATAGACAATGGAGAACTCATCACATTATTTTCATCAGAAATAAGTAAAACTATTCCATAGGGTTGGTTATAGGCAAGGGAGAAAAAGTGCTGTATTTAGAAATTCTTCATATACAATTCATCATATAATTCCAACAAAATCACTATTCCACTGTAGGAAATCTTTGGGTCTAATTATTCCAGATTGCTTTTAAACAATGATTAAATTCACCATTTCACTTTGTATTTACTGATACAACAATGGGGAAGGAAATAAAACAATGTAATCATAGGAAAGAGTAACACTTTGCCATTCACAGAAGCCCACAGAAGATTTTCATTACACAGGGGATCAGCACAAAGCAAGTTATTTGTGAAGCCAATCAGAGTTAAATCCCCATGTGTGCGAGTTAGTTTTGTTACATTCTTTTGCTAAAGAGCATTTAATCCTTAACTCTTAACCTTATCCTGTGACCTGACTTCAAAATGTTTATTGATTTGCCAATGGAATCTGGAGTGAAAGTTATATGGGTCAGCCCCCATATCTCATCACTCTCAGAAAAACATTCATAAGAGAAGACTGTACAAGTATGACACCGTCTCACTCTTTTTCCCCTATTCACAAACACTGATAACAAATTCTTGTGAATTCTCTAGAAATATATTTTTATTATGAAAAACACCTTTATAAAAAAGTATCACATACTATGCCCCCTATTGTTTTCCCTTACTTTCTACTCAAAACTTAATCACAGGAAATGTCCATGTCCAAGTATAACAGTGATTTCCAATCTTTAAATTTGCTGCTAGGTATTCCACTGTATGGATATACCATTTCATGTTCAAATCTAGAGCCCTATCTTGGCCTATGTAGATTGTTCATAACACTTAACTATTAAAAACAACTTAGCAATGAATAGCAATATCGAAGATGTTCAACATCATATGCCATTAAGGAAATACAAATTAAAACAACCATGAGATATCACCTTACACCTATTAGAATGATGAGAAACCAAAACACTGATACACCAAATGCTGGGGAGGGTATGGAGCAACAGGAACTCCTCATTCATTGCTGGTGGGGACAGCAGTTTCTTACAAAGTTAAACATATTTTTGCCATATGATCCAGCAATTGTGCTCTATGGTATTTACTCAAATGAATTAAAAATTTGTGTCTGCACAAAAACCTATACACAGATGTTTCTAGTAAATGTTTACATCATAACAGCCAAAACTTGGAAGCAACCAAGATATCTTTCAGTAGATAAATGGATTAAAAAAAAAAATGTGGTACTTCCAGACAATGGGATACTATTCATGGATGGAAAAAAAAAAAATAGAGCTGTTAGGCCATGAAAAGACATGGAGGGAAATTAAGTGTATATTAAGTGAAAGAAGAAGCCAGTCTGAAAAGGTTACATGCTAATGATTCCAACTATATCAATCTAGAAATGGCAAAACTACAGAGACAATAAAAACATCAGTGGTTGCCAGGGGCTGGAGGGAAAGGGCACAGCACAGAGAGCAGAACACAGCGGGGTTTTAGGACAGTGAAACCACTCTGTATGATAAGGTGGTGGCACATGGCACATCGTTGCACATTCACCCAAATCCATACTTTGTACAACACCAGAAGTAGGTCCTAATATAAATTACGGACTTTGGGTGCTAATGATGTGTCAAAGTAGGAATACAAGTTCAACAATTTTAATAAGTCATTCTGTTGCAGGAGGCTGTTAGTAAAGGAAGCTGTGTGTATAGGGGTAACAGGGGGAATATAGGAACTCTGACTTTCCTCTCATTTTTACTGTGAACCTCAAAGTGTTCTAAAAATTAAGTCTACTAAAAAAAAGCTTTCACAGAAATTTAATTGTGCAGTATATCCCATGTCATTCATCTCTAATTATTTTAATATATATATATATATATTAGGATTTATTTAGAAGGCCATGAATTTGAAAACTAAAATCATACTTCAAAATAATCATCAGATTAATAAAGAAATCCTAATCATTTTTTTAAGATTTATTTATTTGTTTATTTATTTGGGAGCCAGAGAGAGAGCAGGAGTGGGGGGTGGGGGTGGGCAAAGGAAGAAAGAGAAGGAGGAGACTCCTCACTGAGCAGGGAGCCTGACCCAGGGGCCTGACCCTGGGATCATGACCCAAGCCAAAGGCAGACACTTCACTGACTGAGCTTCCCAGGTGCTCCAGCCTTCTAATCTTCTTGATGTTGAATTCTAATTTGACTTTTGTTTATGGAGAATGCTTTCTGTACATTGTCAACTATTTGGGGTAGAAGTAAAGGTATCTGTATACTTATTAACAAGTTTACTAAATGCATTATTCAAATCTTAAAAAATATATATAACTTAAATGAATATCTTTATAGGTATCACTCCTCCAATGCATTAAGTATATTTGTAGAATAAGGTCTTAGAGGTGGAATTGTGAAAGTATATTCAGATTTTAAACATAGATACATATTGTCAAATGACTTTCCTTATAATTTCATTAATATTCCTGTCATCAGTGTCTGCTTCATCTACTCTTACTAACACTGGATACTATTGGTTTTGTTAATAATCACCAGTCAGATTCTGAAAAAAAAAATACAATCTCATTAAAGATTTGACTTTCTGTAATGGGTGAAGGTGATTGTCTTTTCACTTATTTAGTAGCGTTTTGTATTTCTTTTTCTGTGAACTTTGCCCCTTTTTTATATGGGTAGTTGGTCTTTTAAAAATGATACCAAGGAGGGACATCTGGGTGGCTCCATGGTGAGCATCTGCCTTTGGCTCAGGTCATGATTCTGGGGTCCTGGAACCAAGTCCCACATCAGACTTCCTGTGGGGAGCCAGCTTCTCCCTCTGCCTATGTCTATGCCTCTCTCTTTGTGTCTCTAATGAATGAATAAATAAATAAAATATTTTAAAAAATGATACCAAAGACATTATGTATCAGAGTATATAATTATTTATGATCTGTGTTGCAAATATTTCCCCTATTTATTCTATATTAACTGCATTCTTCTCTTTGGGACCATTTTTGCTTTTAAAGAGAGGAGGGCTTTTTTTTTTTTTCCATAGAGAATTATTCATTGAAAACTTGTTGGATTTGCTCATGCTTTGTCTAGAATGATGGTAGTAACGGTCATCAGACCAAGTTTATAATCTTTGTGTGTATGGGAGGTACTAACTTTGGGGAATTATAAAGCCAATACTATGTTGCTTAAAAGAATAACTTAAAAGTTTTTATTCCTTTTGAATACTCCAAAGGAGATGAAACAGCATTGTAACAATGTTCCTTAAATATTGGTAGAATTTTTCAGCTGGACTTGGAGCTTTTGAAAAAAAAAATGATGAGAGGGGACAGATATTGATTTTTTCCCTATTGTTATAAAATAAATTACCAGCACTTTCCCTTCTAGAATAAATTTTGAAATGCATATTTTTAATACATGAATTTACTAATACAGGGTTTAAAATTCATTTCTGTGACACAGTATATTTCTTTAATTTATATCATTTGTTAGCATCTCCAATTATTTTCCCATTCTCATTTATGTACTGGATTTTCAATGGGTTTTCTTTATTAGGTCAGATAATGTATTAGCAATTTTGGTTATTCTTCCAAAAACCTAATTCTTGAATTTTCAAATTATGCTATGTTTCTTTCTCTTTTCTATATTTAAAAATTAATCTGGTTATCTGTTTTCCTTTGGTTTGTTTTGTTATGTCTTAACTTTTAAGTTAGATGTTACACTGGTAAGGATAAGATGAGCTACACCAATCAACTAAAATCTATATATATGCTCTTTAGATTCATAATTTAAAAGGTCACTGAGACAGGAGAAAAAGAGCAGGAGTATGCTAATTTTCTACATTAAGTGCCTCAGCATGGAAGTGATATAGTCCATTGGCTACAAATAGTCACCTGGCCTCAATCTAACTGCAAGAGAGTTGAGAAATACAGCAAAGCATAAAGAGAATTGGTGAATACTGTCTCTCCTACATATTGTATTTTTTTTAAGATTTTATTTATGTATTCATGAGAGACACAGAAAGAGGGAGAGAAGCGAGACACAGGCAGAGGGAGAAGCAGGCTCCATACAAGGAGCCCAATGTGGGATTTGATCCCGGGACTCCAGGATCATGCCCTGGGCCAAAGGCAGGCGCTAAACCGCTGAGCCACCCAGTGATCCCTCTCCTACATATTGTTAAAAAATATTTTAATTAAAAAAACATAAATGTAAATAAGGTATCTCAAAAGTCTTAGAGCAGTCTTAACCTTTAATAAATAAAAAAATATTGTTACAAGCATAAATATTTGAAAATTTATATGAATTTATTAAACTTTTGTGAATTGACTTTAATTAGATGTAATTTTGTAAATCTAGAAAACAACATTTTAACATTATTACTTTTTTTGTTTTAGCTCCACTGGTTGAAGATGGGAAACTATTAGAAACCACTAGAAACAAAATTAAACATTCAAGATTCACAAAACTATATGTTAAATATAAATAATTAAAGTTTCAGATGATTTCTTCGGTGATTTTATAGCATCTATACTTTTGAAGTTGTTAGAGGTTAAAGAATCACTAAGAGTTTCAGACACTGCATACAAATGTCCAAAATTATGAAATTTTCTTTTGAGCAATGCTTTAGTTATATTCCATATGTTCTTATATAAACAAATCTTTATTTTGTAAAAGTTCTACAATCTCATTTTGAAACTCCATTGAATTAAGATAATGAGTGCTTTCATTATTAAAGTTCCAAATTCAAGAGTGGTTTACTCTTCATAATTATTAGATTTATTATGCTATGATCAGGAAATTTTGTCTGCATCATTTCTACTTCTTGGGACTTAACTGATGTTATTTATGACAATAAATGCTCATTAAAAACAAATCTCGCTGGAGCCGTGTAAAAAAAGGTTCATTTTTTTTGTTTGTTTTTACTTCTAAGAATAGAATTACATTTTTTATATATAAATATATATAACTATATTTAGATCTTCTCCATTCTTGCTTAGTTTTCTTCAATTTCCTTTTTAATAGGCTAGAATAAGTGAGTAGAATTTCTTGCTTCTAAAATGGTTTTCTTATTGTGGTTTCTGTAATTTTTGCTATCCATAGTATATTATTTAATGTAAGATATTTAGACTGCAAAACCTTTATTTGAAGATTGCATTTTTATCATTTGATTTTGTTTGGTTGGTTTTGTTGTTGTTGTTCATCTCAGTAATATTTTACTTTGGTCCCTAAACTTATCTCTCTCGTTTTCTCATTAAATCTTATTTTCTGATTGCCTTAATAATTTTCTTAGTGAGGATTAATGTGGAAAAATGCCTTGTGATTTATATGATTAAATTATCTGGAGTAATATTTTACCTGGATATAGAATATTAGCCTGAATGTGTTTTTCCCTCAGCTTCTTATTACTCCATTTTCTTGGGCATTTCTTAATATCTTCTTAGATAATCTGATTTTCTTTCTGGTAGTTTCAGTATCTGATGATCTGCAATTTCAAAATGACTTAAGAAGTTTGGGTTAATCTCATTAATTTTACCCAAAAGACTGAATGCATTTCTTTATGGGAATTCATGTTCTTCAATTTAGGGAAAACTTAGTTATTCTGCATGTGTGTGTATGTGTGCGTGTGCATGTGTGTGTGTGTGTGTATTAATACCTTTATTCTCTTATGGAGTTTCTTTAAGTATCTGTTTTAGCCTTCCAACATAGATCTCAACTGCTCTTTTTTTTTTTCTCTCTCTCTTTTTCTGTGATGTTCCTGAGTTACCTGCATGTTATTGCTCAATTTGTTTTCTCTGTGTCCAGCCTAGAGTTTATTTAAAGTTCCATGGTGGTGTATTTCATTCCTAAGTATAATAGGTATCACTTTCTATCATTTTCCACTATTTTCTGTTACAATTATTTTGCTTATCATGTTTATATCAATATATCATAGACCTTCTGTGTATATATATATATATATATATATATATATATATATATATATATTCTTGTTCAATTTAGGGATATTATTTTCCATTTTTTTTCTCTTCGAGGATCTCAGACAAACTTATTTTAACTCTTTTTTAAAATCATCACCATCATTTAAACATCTCATTTTCATTTAAGCTTGAGTAAATTCATTTTATGATTGATTTTTGATAGCTGGTTTTATTAGATATGGTTTTCCTCATGATTTTAGGATTTTTTTTCAATCTCATCTTGGATAGGAGTTTTCAATTTTCTCTCTGACTTCATGTGTTTGTTTACTCATCACTATGTACAGGTATTTCTGCTTCTACTTCAGCCCACTCCATCACTACCCCCTCTCTTGGTTCAAAAATACATCCTGTATTTGTCTCTTTATCACTTGCAGTGCCTAAGCTAGTCAGAGTCTTGGCTTGATTGCTATGCCTATGGCCTCCCATCTCTCTAGACACACAACTTCTTTTAAGTAGGAAGCAACCAGCGGTAATTTTTTCTTCCTCCTTTCAAAAGCAAAGGAGTCCCACTCCCGTTTCTGATTTTCAGCAGTGAGCCTGGTTCTAGTCCCCAACTTCATGTGGGACAGCTTTATTTCCCATTAAACCTAAGATCTGAACATCTGTTCTTTACTGGCCTCTAAATCCAATCTAATCAGGAATCCAGATTCAACCCAGCTCACCATTTGTTATTCTATTTTATTTCAGTTTATCAGAGATATATTTTGTTTGTTAATATGACTATATCTCTCTCATTTTCTCCTGTTATATTTTATCATCATCTTTATGTGTTTTTAATAGCATAGAGAGGATTCAAAGTGTGAACATAAAACTCCATCTTTATGAATTTTTTTTCTTATGCCTTCTTAATAACATTAGTAGTTCATTGTGTGAATGCACTGTAACTTTGAGTAGTTTCTCTAGCTATGAGCAATGAATTATTTCTAGTTTGGGAGCTATTAAAATGTTGCACTAAAAATCTTTTTGTATATAACTTCATGTACTCCTGCTCTTCTTTACATGAATTTCTAGAAGTGAAAAGTTTGGGCCAAATTTATATTCTTATCAATAGCTGGAGGGCCTATTTTCCCCATAATCTTGGTATCATTGCATAATATTAAATATTTATTTTCTTTTGTCCAAATGAAGAATGCATCTCTGAGTGTTTTCCATGAGAAGTAGACATGAAATTTCTTCCCCTGATTCCTCAACAATAATATAACTGCAACTTGTTGGTCTGGATGTGAGAGACCAGAGATGAGAGAGTGTAGTTCTTGGTCAAAGAGAGTTCCTTTGAAATAAGAAGCTCTTAAATATGCATTTTATTTATTATTTATTTATTATTCATTATTTATTTATTCATTTGTTCATTCATTCATTTATTCATTTAGAAGCTCTTAAAAATGATTGTTTTGTACTTTTTAGCTCACTTTCTCTTCTATAGAGGAATGAAGTAATTTATTAATGTGCCTACACTGTTACTCTAATAGATGGCAATTTATGTATAAAAGAAAAGCCACTGTAACTACCAAATGCAAACTGATTATCCTGAAAACTCTTAAATATTTAAGCTAGCATTTGGAAGTCTTTGAAAAATAAATATGAATCCTGAATTCAGCTACTTGGGTAGTTTAAAGGTCTTTTAGCTTATAAGACTAATAATTTAATTTGAGTAGATTTTAAAATATCAAAAACATTACAAACGTACATATATTTAATCTAATATTTATATTTAGTTCTCTTTTATTCTGCAATATTCAGAAGTATGCATATATAATTATGAGTTATGACTCCCCAAATTGTTTGATATATTGTGGTTTACTATGTTTAAGCGACAGATTAAGTTAGAATCAGGTTGATGGTTAAATTATTACCTTTCATATTTCGCTTTTATTTATTTTATTTTATTTATTTACTAGGTGTGTGTGTGTGAGAGAGAGAGCACTTAAATTCTATTCTTTTAGCAAATTTCAGTTATAGTTATAGTCACATTATACTGTATTTCCCTTTTACAATGCAACATAATTTTATTTCAGTTCTGCTTTTTTACAATAAATTTTGGTTTACATGATGATACATACATGTGGTGTTTTATTAAAAACATTATTAAATGTATAATCCAAATCCCAAATCAACACAAATAAAATTATCTCTCAGAATCCAATTCTCCAAAGACAGCCAGTGTATGGGATCAGCATATGCTACCCCTCAAATATGCCACTTTTATATGAGGATTATTTTGAGCTGAAAGCATATGAGATTCACCAGATGTAGAAAGAAGCCTTCTTATCATTTCCCTTATCTGAGTATAAGCATAAAAATTTGAGTAATGAATACTGCCATAAATCCTTTACTAGGGAAGTCTTATGGCCATAAAAAAAAAAAAAAAAAAAAAAAAAAAGGAAAGTCAGTGCCAAGATGGACCTGCACACATTTTATTAACTAGCTCTTATTGTCCATTAGTTCTCCCACATATTTACCTATCTATAATATCCCATCCCTATAAACTCAACATGCTTTTCCTTTCTTTTGTCAACTTTTCACAAATTTACTATTGTTTGCTAAGATTCTATATAAGCTCAAGTTTCAACCACCCCATAGAATTACTTATCAGAGTTTTCCCATGTACATGTATGATATATGTATATTATAAACTTTTTTCTTTTTTCTTATTAATCTATCTGTTAGTCTGATTTAAAGAGCCACAGCCAATGAATCTGATGTGCGTAAAGAAAAAGGATTTTCTTCTTCACATTATTACTTAACATGTTATTCATCTATTAGTTTTCAACCAATACAGTATGTCCCAAAAAGGTAATTTCTAAATTAAAAGTCACATTTTTTTTAATTTTTAATTTTTTTCAGCTTATTTATTTATGATAGTCACAGAGAGAGAGAGAGAGAGGCAGAGACACAGGCAGAGGGAGAAGCAGGCTCCATGCACCGGGAGCCCGATGTGGGATTCGATCCCGGGTCTCCAGGATCGCGCCCTGGGCCAAAGGCAGGTGCCAAACCTCTGCGCCACCCAGGGATCCCCTAAAGTCACATTTTTAAACCAATAACCCCAAAGCTAAGACATTTAACCTACCAATTGAAAGAGTCACATAATTTTTAAAAATATTGTTGGAAAAATAACCATTTTAAAAGCACAACTTCCTCATTAAGAATGAGCCTCAGGAGTATTTAGTTCTCTATGCCCATGTTAGCTTATATTTATCTCTGTATTTCTTAGTTGAATGCTTAATTGTGGCCACGTGAAGTGTGTCCAAATAAACACAATTTCTTTTTATAACTTTAAATGCCCATGGGCCATGTGGTTTCCAGAGTGTTTGTTTAATCACAGCTGTGATAACTTTTCATTTCTACCTTTTGGTTGAAATACCTACTAAGGAGCAAAATGAATCACCAAGAGATTAGGCAGTTCAAAAAGGCAATTTCACCTCATCCCAGAGATGATTCCATAATATATCCTGAAATCTATAAGAATTGTTTCCATGGATTATTTGTTTGATGATATGGCCCATTTCACAAATTGTACCATAATAGTTAATTGTAATGTAATTTTTCTCTAAACTTCAACTCATCATCTGGTGTAGAGAGGAAAATAAATAAGTTGGTTTATTGTGTCAGGTCAAACCTACTCTGTATAGAAAAATGAAATACAACAGTCATAATAATAGAATAACATCATAAAAGTATAAAAGCCTCAGTGACTTTCAAAACAAATCAACAGTTTGAATGACAGCCATCACCTTTAAATTCATGAAATCTAGCAAGTCCACAATTGAATTTAGGAGTCTACTGCACTTGAAAATAAATATATATAATTCTGCCTTTCATTCAATTCATCTTCATGAAATTTAGGGGGAGGGATTTATCTGTGGAAAGAGGAGTGCTGTCTATGGGTTTAGCACCCATGCCTCTTTCTGGAGTCTGAAATTTCAGACTCTGAATCCAGATCACATGGTTTCAAATCTCAATTCTGCTATGCTCGCTCTTTTGACTTTTTTTAACCTGCGCATGTTAGAAACTTCCCAGGCTTCAGTTTTCTTCACTGTGAATTGGGATGATGAAATGAGTTCATGGAAAAAACATTCTTTAGAGCTGTGTTGGGCCCATTGATAGTTCTCCATACTAGCTAACATTAGTATTATTATCAAATATAGAATGTGAGCCAACTTACCAGAAACATAAGAAGACTTTTTTTTTTTTTTATGCAGGTAAGATACACACTAAGGATGTGCCAAAGGGATTCTATCTCCAGGAAGCCCAAGGTAGAAGCTGAACCAATGTTCTGCTTACCTGTACTCCGACAGGAAAACTTGGTTTTGTGATCACACAGTCGTAAGGTCCCATTGCAGCCTTTTTCATCACTGCCATCTTCACAATCTTTTTCCCCATCACAGCGCCACAGATCAGGAATGCAATTTCCATCAGGGTGACACTGAAATTCATTCCCGTTACAACCGGCAGGAGAACGAATCTCTTAAATTGAAATGAGAGAGAGGAAAAGGGGGAAAGATAGGGGAGAAATTATACTTTTACTTGATGATATTTTTTTTTCTTTTCAGGCATTATTATGTTGCCAGAGAGAATATATTTTCACTTTAGTTGTTTAATAGCTATAATATTCTCTGATATTTGCAAATTCATTTTAGAAATATTAATGATTAGAGGAAATGATGTTTCTTGCCTCCCACAGAATTCCTGAAAGTGCCACATATATTAGGAAAAGGAATATATGTAGATGTTCTGTTGTGATTTGCATTAGAAAGACAAGAATAACATCTTTAAAGGGCTTTTCACTGTGGCATATAAAAGAATTTCACAATCTACACTAAATATTAAGACTTTGGTTGCTCTTTTGACATTTTTAGACAACTTCTTTAAGGCCAGTAAGATGTATATAGCAAAAAAAATCATAAGTACTTTCTGATTAACAATATCTTTGAAGAATGATGTCCAAAATTTTGAAAAAACAAAACAAAACAAAAAACTCCAGATAATAAACAAATTATTTAGGACATAAGATTTCAATTTTAGAATGAGAACAGACACACAGAATTTAATGAGGTACTATGCATTCAGGTTCAACTTATTGATTAATAATTCATACAGTTCCCAGATAATAGTATTCCTCAAAATCTGTTGACTAAATATATAAGTTAAATTCTACAGGTAAGAATAAGCAAGAATAAGGAAATGTAAATGTTGGGGATATGGATGCTTTCCAGTATAACAGTTGAATATGATTATCTTTAGCAGTATTTTAAATTTTTATTAATATCCAATATTATGAGACATCATATTAACCAGTGTCCCCAAATTCTGTTGTAAAAAAGATGTTAGTATGTATTTTTCTAAATCGAAGTTTTAATGTAATAAACTTGTTGCTTATTTCATACAGCTATATTCAGCAATTTATCTACATTGCTTCTATAATAGCAATGAATCTATATGATTATGACATATTTGAAACAGTTTCAGCTGACTTATCCATTACTTAAAGTTGGTTTGGTAAGAATCATGTGATTCTGAGTTAAGATTAAAGTCACTTGAGGTCAAAGCTTACAATATCACTTACACCACCAAGGAAGCTATTTAATCTTTTTAGACCTCTATGTGTTTATCCAGAAAGTGAAGAGTCTACCAGATTGTTGTATGGAATAAGTTGGATATCTGTAAATAATTATTTTAACTACAAAATTTTGTTATTTTTCCTGTTATTTTCTATAATATAAATAGTTCATTTCCTGAATTTTTCTCTATTTAAGGACTTCCAAAACCTATATGTTAGGTGACACAATATTATTCAGATGCATAAAACAAACTTACTTCTAATTCTTAAGTATTTCTAGAGCAGTAATGCAGAAATAATCAATAACAACAAAAAGCCCCACTGAAGCAGGAATAAAGGAGTTATTTTCATAGAACATAGTTATTCCAATTCACAGAAAACCTAGGGCTAATTTTCAAAGGTAACCACTGCAAAGAACACTTCTGTTTCTTACACTCAACTTACAGGGAAGGCATTGAGTTTAGGATGGCTTTGAAGTCCTTTTGAAAAAGAGACTTTCTTTTTCTACTTATCTAGTTATGCAAATCATTCTGACTTTGGGTATATAGAGTCTTCACGATTAAACAAAATGCTTTCTTCCGCACACAATCAATAAAGATGGCACAGTCTCTGCACCTTCGATATATCAGCAAACACCCATCATACATATTTAATTTGTTACCTATGGAGTGCACTATTTAGCAGGATGGCCTAACTACTAGAGTGGTAAAGAATGCTGGGACAGGTCTCATAAGATAATCATGAAATCTTCAAACTTGGAGTCCTTTTAAAGGTAATTTGAGAATCCTATGTGATTTCAATATTCAGGAAAAGCAAAGGAGACAAATCAAATGGAGTTCCAAGACCTAGTCAGCTCTTTAAGTGATTCTATGGTGAGGAGGCCAGCCTTCACGCAGTAGTAAAATGGCCTTTGGTTCTTTTTACTTACTACTTAAACTTCCTTGAAAACAAAATACAAACTTTGGCTCAAGTGAATTTTATAACCTGTAGTATGAGCTCAGCCAATAATGTATAAAAGTTGTATTTCAGGTAATTGTCACTCAGTAATTCCAAATACTTAATAATGGAAGGTATAGTCTATTGATTTTTCTACATTCTGTAAAATAAGAGTTGAAGACTGGCAGCTCATATATTGAATCTGTCTCTCAGTATGTTTAATTTGGCAAACATACTATTGACCTCTTAAAAATATAAAGATTTCTTATAAAAAAAAAAAAAAACAAAAACCCTAGATTTTCCAGTTTCTTGAAAAGTAAGATTCTTGGGCCAGCATCCTTGCTAGATAACAACTGTTTTCCTGCTTCATATGGGGCATTATAATACATATGTGTGTGTGTGTGTGTGTGTATAAAATGTATATTATATACATTAGCATATGTATATGTAATTATAAGTACATTGCATATATATTGTAAATAAAACATTATATTTATTAACAACTTGCTAATATAATGAAGAGCTGAAGATACTCTTTTTTTTGTATTTTCCCTAGTGGATTTTTTTTACCTTGGAGGTTGACAGTAAGGTAACTCCAAACTACATTATCTGAATCTACCTCTGAAAAGCTGTAGGGAAATTTTGATTTCACTCTTGCTTCAATATTAGTACTAATTTTACTCTCTTGTGCAAATTAGTATTCCTTCTTTATAAGTCCTTTTTATGGATATTCATGAATAATCCTGAAATTCATCATGCTTCTCTTTTTGCAATAGCTTCTTGGAACTTAGAGCCAAATTTAAGAATAATTTTTCATAAATGAATTTATTTGGATCAATCTCACCCTCAGATTTATTTACATTGCTAATCCTTTTTCTCCCTTTTTAAAAATGTCCTTCCTCGTTACAATATTTTATCTTTCCAGGTTATCATTTAGATTATTTATGGAAATAATCAGCATGCTAAGTAAATAAATAAACAGGATAGTAATATATAAGGAAATTTTGAAAAGAAATAACATAGTTTACATTTAAAAGCAACTAATTAAAAAAATAAATAAAAGCACCTAATTGAGGAAACACTTTATTAGCTTAAATAAAATTAAATAGTATATACGAAATTCAAAACCATATTTCTATTCCTCTTCCCATCCTTTATTTCTACAGGTACTATGTTGCCTCAAAAATGTCAAAAATAATGAAAGGAATTCTATGTCTAATTATCGTAAAAATAATGCTTTGACTCTTCTAAATATATTTTGGATTTGGTTTCAAAGATCTAGTTTTTTAAAGTCATGTTAAATTATTAACTCAATGACTCAATGAGAAATTCTCAAGAATATTTATGTAAACTCAGAAATCTAAATAGATTAACCTAATTCAAAAAAGAAACTTGCAAAAGGTAAATTTCTGTTTCAAGAAAAAGAGTTGCTTGTGATCCAGCAGTATGGCAACTTTACATATAAAATCTTAGCCTTCTAGTTCAGTGTTATTTATAGCTGGAAATAAGTTGTGGTTACACAGATGAAGGCGACACTGATGAAAGGGAGAGTATACTGCTATTGTCTGAGTTAGTTTTTTTTTTAAATTCTATTTGCATTTTCTTTGCTTTGCTTGGTATTGTTTGGTTTGTCTATTTGTACTTCATAAGTGAATCTACTCATTTGTCTTCTTATTCTAAATAAACATTTATCTTACAAATCTAAATACAAATGTGGTATTTCCCTGAAGCTTTTCTTCTTCCTAAACTACTCACGTCTAAACCTCTATGGATGGGCATACTGTCTATGAGTGGCACCACAAACAACCAGATCAAAATAAGTTTAGAATGACAGTATAGTCTGGAGAAGGAAATACAATAACACCATTATAAATATTCAAATCTAAATGATGAAACAATTGTCCTTTTAAGAATGCTTGCATACGTGTCACTTGCATATACCTCCTGGTCCTAGTTATACCATTTCCCCAACCTGGATTCCCTGCCTCTTTATATTTAATCTATTAATGTCCATAATATTCTTTAAAAAAAATTATCTAGGATCTGGTCTCTTATTTTGGTGTCTGTAGATTCAAGAAATTCATGGGTAAGCTTTAAATTTTTTTTTTTTTTAATTTTTATTTATTTATGATAGTTACAGAGAGAGAGAGAGAGGCAGAGACACAGGCAGAGGGAGAAGCAGGCTCCATGCACCGGGAGCCTGATGTGGGATTCGATCCCGGGTCTCCAGGATCGCGCCCTGGGCCAAAGGCAGGCGCCAAACCGCTGCGCCACCCAGGGATCCCCATGGGTAAGCTTTAGAAACTTATAAGATCTCAGATTTTATATGATGCTTTATGTTGTTATGCATCTTTCCCCTCTGTGGAGAGGATCAGAGCTTTCCTTGATTCACAGAAAACTCCAAGGAGAATGCCAAGACCGATTTCACACTTTCCTGTTTTCATTTTTAATTCTCATTCCACATACCTTGCATGTGAATAGTAGTTTATATAGCATTTGATTTTGCTCGTTCTTCAAATTCATCATATTATAATGGATTAAAATCCAGTGAAAAAAGAATCACTCATCTGTTCCTTTTGATTTTGATTTAAAAAATTAAGACTGCTTATTGAGAGCACCCCATTTCACAGAAACAAAACCACAGATCAGTATGTTAGCATTTACCCAGATGATAAGCAGCAGAGATGATATTTGAGCCCACATAATTAAAATTAAGAGCCTGCTTTCTTTACCACTGTACCATTCTACCTTCTTGCAAGTCTTTTCCCCTATAGAGTTTAAGAATGAAAAGAGAAATAATTAGCTCATATAATAATCATGAAGTAACGATAAACATTTATGCTTTGTATTTAGAGTACTGTTGTTCAGTCTATTTATTCTAATAAATGTAATATTTATTTTATTCTGTTGCAAAGTCGTGGTAAGATTTGGTCTCTTATGAAAATGAGACAGTACCATGAATTCTTACGACAGAGGAAAGGAAAAGAGTTCTGCTCACGATTACAAGTCAGGCAGCAGTAGAGGGAGTAGAATGAGACAAAAGATATTCTGAACAAAGTCAGCAGCATTCATAAAATTCTGTGTTGTGATGGAGAAGGGGAGAAAGAAAACTAGACAAGTGGGCAAGGCCTGGATCTTGAATGGCCCCGTATGCTTTTTGCTAAATGGTTTGAATTTAAGTCTGAAGGCTACTGGGAATCCCAGAAAGACCTTCTACTAGATTCTGACATGCTCAGATACACGGTATTTATAGATCACATGGGGAGCATTTAGACAATAAATAGAAAAGGAAAAAAAATCTAAGGTTCTTTGAATTTACAAATATATATATTTATATATATGATATATATGTGTACATATACATGTACTCTTATTTCATTAGCTCAAACACTCAAAGTTTATACAAGTTCAGTAGACTGTTACACACACACACACATACAGACACACACATTTTTATATTTCTTCCTTTTCCATGTCTCATCCAATTCCCTCACATAAACTAAAAATACCCCAAAACCTGTTTTTCAATGTCTGTTAGGTTTGGGTGTGTGCTGATGTTTAGAAATGTTGTCCTCTGCCAGAAAACACAGAAAAAAAAAAAAAAATAGAGTTTTCTTTCCTCCTAACCTTCTTGCCAAATGAAATCTGCTTCTGTTAACAGTTGTTGATTTTCCCTGGATGGAGAGCTGCATTCCTCTGAGGAGCCTGTGATGACCATTCCAACCTGAGTTCCAGGCCCATGTGGTTCCCCAGGGCCCCAGTTGTTTAAGCTTCAGGGCTTGGCAAACAATCTATCTTTGTAATATGGCTTGTCCCAGTGGAGTGTTAAAATGATGACTATGTTTATATGTATATGCTCATGCTGTTTTACTGTTATGTTTTCATGTTGCTGATGCTGGTTATATTTTTAACTAATGCAATTTTATTGTATTTTTGCCCCGAAGCTATTTAAACCAAGCATACAATTTGGGGAATCTAATAAATAAATAAATGCAGAGCCCTGAAGGAAATGTGGCAACTGATGGTGGAATTTATCCCAATATTTAAATGAATTCACTGTGACTAAATACTTGCCGTTAGAAGACTAGTAACTGTACAGAGACAGAAAGGAATTTTTTCTCCGAAAGTTAAAAAATAAATGAAAATTAGGTTTGAAAAAAATACACCATACTTTTTTTTGTCAGAATTTTTTTTTTTGCTTATAAAAATGTTAAAGCCCCCCTGAGAAAATATCTAATAATGGTGTTGCAAATATAATGAATTATTTAAACTGTGAGACCAATCTGGGTGGAAAAAACCTGACTTTTTTATTGTTTAATGGAGTTTATACATTAACTTGTCATTCATTGTAAAATGCTTTGCAAAGTAAAAAAGCACTATGTATTGCATGTGCATTCAGCTTCCTGCATTACCTATAATCACCATGTGTCAGTCCCTGCTCAGTTCCTAGCCTGAATCACTATGTATTAATAATTCCTGTACCTAAGGCAGCTGTTTGCTCCAGATTCCCAGATATCCTTCACTTGCCCAAAACCACTGACAATCAGTCTGGCAGTATATCATTAATTTCATTTGCCAACAGGGCGTGGACCACACCTTGGCCTTTCTGCCTCTGGAGACCCTTAACATCCCTTTAGGAAGTCAGGCTATCCTGTTTTCTACAGATCCTTGGGGGAGGGGTGCTTGTTAAAACCTGCCTCCTAGCCTGTCTAGGGCTTGTGTTGGGGTTGATGGGATGCACTGCTTTGCTCTTTTCCATGTTACATGGGATGGATTCCCCAGGAGCTGCTGCCTGTGTGATGACACTATCATCTCGGCTGTGAACTAATAATGAAGTCAAGCCCAGGGCCTTCCTCTTCAATTTGTCCTCAATCCCATTGGACCTTGATGATGGTTTGCATGTCATCTAGATTATAGATGTTATATCATTTGATTATTAATCTGACTGCCTCTCCCTCGCTCCTACCCCAACACATTTTCAGGGCATAGTTTTTGTGTTTTACTTTCAATCCTAGCAAACTCATTTTACCCTTGTATGTAGGTAGCCCTCACTGGAGATTATCCTGATAAGAAGCTGGATGGAACTATCAAAACCATTTATTAGTTCATGGGATATAATGGGAACTTTAAAAATAAAGATATCATATTTCAAATCATTAATGTTTACTGTCTGAGTCAGTCAGAAAAGCAAATTTAGAAGAAAAATTTTAAAAAGATTAAAGAAAAAGAAATGGAAAAGAACATGTGGCTAACTAAGCACAAGTTTGATTATTACAATACTAAAATGATTTTTGTGTTGAAAGCACATAGACATATAGACATATATTTATTGAAGCAAAATTTCAAAGCATGACTTTACCTCCCCCAGTAAGGTATAGAAGTGAAACCTATGTAAAACAAATAAAACATTGCTTTTTAGTTCATTAAAATTAAGTTTTGAGGCACCTGGGTGGCTCAGTCAGTTAAACATCTGACTCTTGACTTTGGCTCAAGTCATGATCTCAAGGTTGTGAGATCAAGCCTAATATTGGGCTCTGCACTGCGTATGGAGCCTGCTTAGAATTTTCTCACTCCCTCTTCCTCTGCCCTTCCCCACCTTTCCCTCTCTTTAAAAATAATAATAATTAATAATAATAATAGACAAAATTAAATTAAGTTTTGATATTTGGAACTCTACCATGAGCATTCCATTTAGAATTTATATGTCGAATGATGAACTTTTACATCATCTAAATTTTAGTGCACAGATGTATTAATCTGCTGAACTGTCTGTGTAACTGAGAAATCTATTTTTTTTATTTACTGTTCAAATTAGCCAGTCACCTTAATAGCTACGTTAGATACCAATTATTAACTAAAACAGGTTGCAGTATACATATTATACATTTGGAATTTCTTGGTTTGGCAATACGCTTAGCTCACAACAGGTATCAAATACTTACTGGTAATTTTTTTTTAAATATTGCTTTATTTAATTTGATTTATTAAAATAATGTGAAACATTCTTATGTAGAAAGAATTTTTTAAGCATATACATATAAAGTATATGTTTGAGGAAAGGCCAGATAATATTATTTAGAAATTATTAATGGCTTGTCTTTTCTTCCTTTGGACTTTATTTCCTCCCCATTATTTTTTGCATTGTCTTATAAAGTTCTTCTATGGAATATGAATAAAGGATTATTTAAGATTATAGTTTCTTTAGACCATTTCCACTTGCATTTTAAATGATAGGTCAGCAGGCTATGATATGCAGACCAATTTTGGTCCACAATCTGTTTTTGTAAATAAAGTTTTATTGGAACACAGTTATAATCATTTGTAGACATATACTCTATGGCTTCCAGAACTGTAGAGTTGGGTAGTTGCAATAGGCAAAATCTAAAATATTTACTATCTGACCTTTTACAGAAAATAGTTGACAGCTCCTGTTCTGAAATGGTGTGAATTCTGGTTATGATTCATAGAATATTCCATTTAAGTATATACATATCAACAATATCAACATGCTGTGCTGAAAGGTTCTGATAGCAGTGAATATTCTGTACCAGGAAGGTCATGGCAACTTATGTGGATACTCTTATACACCAAAGTTATTTGTGGGAAGGTTTTAGATACAAATAGGACAATTAATTTTCTTTGGGAGGCCAATGTGTACACACATACCAACCTAAAACCAAAATAAATTTCCTAACAAAAAGTGAATAAATCTCATTGCTACATTGCAGGAATATAATATCTAAGTGCAAATTCAGTTATGCTTCACATAAATAAAGGAACAAAGGCTGACAGTTCAAATAAGTTCTGAAAGAAGCTAACTCCCAACTATTTCTATAGGAAAAAGGCAAAGTTCTATTCTATTGCTTATTTCTTTATTCTCACAAAAGCGTGGCACTACTCAATTGCTGAGAGGTGAATTAATTATTTTGTAGATCATCCATGCCCTTTGTCTCTTTTCTGTTTGTTGTTGTTGTTTTAAATTTGTCTACTTTCTGCCGAATGCCTGAAGTCCCACCATTTCACTGATCATTAGCCACAACTGGAGAATAAAAAAAAATAATAATTTAGACTATGGAAATTAATTCAGTCTTGCCCTTATATTTTGGCTCTATTAAAAGAAGAGGAAAGAGGCTGAGGTTCTTCATTAAAATTAAGTATTTTTGTTACCTATTGACTTTTGTTATTAATTACATTGTTTAAAAAATAAGAGATGTTCCTCTGATTGGTGTTAAGATGTGGAATTATTGTCTTAATACAAGAGCTAATTTTTTCTAAGAGTGTGGATCTATCATTAATTTTGTGTATAGTTAAGATGAAGATAATTGACTTCTTTTTTCCTATTTTATGAGCTTTTTAAAATATTTTATTTTTAAAATTATATTTTTCTGATTCCCTTTAACTATACAGATAATCACATTGCTAGAAACACTGTGGATTCTCAAAACAGATTTTGTTATTAATTGTTTCAAAAGCCTTGAGTCTTTGCTCTTGATGTAAAAGTTGTTTGTAGCACTGAGGTTAAAATAACCTTTAAAGAGCTATTTTGTCCTGGAAAACAAAAAGAGATTTCCTATGGATAAAATCCATTAATAATTAACATTGTTTTGATATCTCCGTGTTAACATTTCTTGAGGAAAATAAATCAATCTGTGAGAGAATAAAGTTAAGCCAGACAATTTGTATCTCATTGAAAGTAGATATTATACCTCTAATGTAGACAAAGTTTAAATTTGCTTTTAATTGTATTTTATCAGAAAATAATCCATATTTTCCTTAAAGGAGAATGATTAAAAATCATTGGAAGAGAAGATTGTATGATTTTGCTGAGTATATCATTTACTAATTTCCTCAACTTCAAAGACAATATTTTATTCTCAATAAAATTCAGTGACTGAGAAATAAGTTATTTTGATTGTGTGTTTTAGTAAAAATTAACTGAAAGCACCTTCAGAATATTTTCATAAAAGAAAACCAAAACAGATGACTGAACCTAATTGTATACAATACTATACAGTATTCATTGGTATCTTGTTTTCTATGTTGTTAGGATTAAGCTGTGCTGCTAAAACATGATGCGTTCAACTGAGATAGGATATGACATAGACTGGAAGTCAAGAGATACTGGTTTTAATTTCCATTCTCTCCAGGCTTAAATGTGTAACCTAAGTCTTCTGCCACAAAATAAAGTTTTGATACTTGCACTCCTGTGGGTGGATTCAATTTCCTTAGGTAGGATATTATCCCTTTTTGGTTGGTCGTAGTCTGACCTTTCTGAATTTTCTGCAAAGACTTTAGCATAATCATTTGAATCTCAAACCTCTCCTGAAAATGTCTTTATGGATAAAAGTTTTCAGTCTCAAATCTCTAACACAGAACATTATCAGCTCCTTCCAGGAAGCAGCATGTTTTGTTGTTGTTGCTGTTGTTGCTGTTAAATACTTATGAGAATAATTTTATTTAAATGAGCCCTTTACTTCATCTGCATGATAAAATAACTGTACTAAATGATCTTTCATTTTCTTCCAGCTTTCTAAATTTCCTAAGTCTATTAGGTGAAATTTTCATGGCTGACTAACATATACTTTGGGTGATTGAAGAAATTGTCTTTGTGAGACTGTCCACAGCTATTGTAATGACAAAGTTTCAGAATCCACTTTATCAAGGTGAGTTGTGGGAGTGAAAGGAAAATAGAAACAAACAAACAAAAGGAGACAGGCAGATTTACTGTGGTTATTAACTATAATGTTCCAGGTTCCTTCTAGTGCTCTTTGGAAAGTTTCATTACAATGACTTGTAATAAGTAGAAAGTTATTTCTTTTCTCTTAAAGGAAAATGAGATGAAATTAAAATATAGTAATTATTTGGAGATCATATAAATGTTATGGATAAAGTGTCAGAAAAAAAAATGAAACGGGTGGGTTATATTCCATTGCTATGGAAGCAGGGAGCTGGATGGGAGAAAAAAGAACAGAAAATCTTTGCTTCAAACTCCAGCTGTGTAATCCTAAACAAGTATGTTAACCTCTCTGAGTAATCCTTATTGTGAGGATTAAGTGAAGTAACAAATGTAAAATGTCTGGCAATTAGTGGTTTGCTAACAGATGCTAACATCTTTTCTCCCCCACTAAATTATCGCTAACGGAATCTTCTCACTGGCACTTACTGTTAAATAATAAATACCAAAAAACTTTAAGCTCTACCCATCTTTCTGGAATTTACTATCTATTGGACAGAGATGATGTAAATAAAAATAAACAATAATAAAAGATAAAGGAGATGTCCTATCTATTTTATTTTATTGAATCCTGGATTGAAAGTGCAAATATTTATTGGGTAAGCAGAAGTGATTACACTTTATTAAAGAGATGTACATGAATAGATCAATACATCTAGTCTTGTACAACATCATAAAAATATCTCCAGGATCTGGGAATAAGGCAAAGAAACAGAAAAATAAGTTATTAGATACATAATACAAAACAAATAAAGGTTGGATTCTGAGGGTGTAATCAAATTTTGGTCAATAAATAAACTCTTTCACTCAATAATTATTTACTGAGCATTTGCTGTATATCAGATATTGTACTTGAATATGAAACTACAAAGACAAAATTATCCTAGCTTCCTTCTTAAATCTGTGAACAGGGAAGTAGCAAGGCAAATGAATAAATGAATAAAGATAAAGCCCAACAGAAAAGTGAAAGTTTCCATAGCAGAAGCAAAGCTAAACAGCTAAAGTTGAAGAATATGACCATGTGTAGGAATACATACTAATAATGTTATACACTTAACTGCCTAATGGATTTGGGAACTTGTTAAAGATTATTCATAATAAATCAAAATTGAAGGTCAATACACATTTAATTTTACATTTTCAGTTAGTTTGTATTTGTGATGTAAATAGGAGATCCCATATGTTCTATCATCACCCAGCTCATTTTCTTAGTGCAGCTGGCAGTAAATATTCCCTTTCTAGACAGCCAAACAGAAGGTATTAAAGAGCAATGACCATAAATCAGGGTCAGATGACCCTTCAAAGTAAAGAAAAAATCCAAATATTTGAGGGATAGTTAAGTTGCATTTAGGAGAAATTGCAAAATTTAGGCAAAATCAATTCTAGAGAAAGAATTATGCAAGTTTGTGCTGCAATTATTAAGTATAAATTTTTAAGACAATTTCTAAGTGGAAATTGACCTGGGGAATAGCTGTCTAAACATACACACACACAAAAAAAATCATACGTTTACTTTAAAAATGCCTTACTCCTTGGGAAAAATATGGTTGATATTATTCCCTCAAAAAGTAGAGGAATGAAACTATACATAATTCAAATGAATTAAACTGTCAACAATGAGATAAGATTAATTCTATGTATTTTATACATATTTATACATATTTTATAGATGCATATGTTCAGAGTCCCTTTCTCTCTCTCTCTACTTCTCTCTTTAATTTTTTTTTTTCCATTCTAGACAGAGAGTTAAAGACTTGTAAGAAAAGACAGAAGTTTCATTTTAATTTTACTCTAGATGTCCTTACAGGTAAAACCATCTTTTTACAGAACCTTTCAATACTTAATAAATGGCCAGGCCTAAGGCTCTAGGGGGTGTTCCCTCATACCAAATTCCTTGAGCGTCACTTATTTTTCCGTTGGAAAAGCTATTCACCCAGTAGCCTTATAAAAGGGTTATTATAGAAAAATGTGCCAACCAAAGTAGTCAGAACAAAAAAGAAACCAGGGCTAAATTAATGATAAACAGGCAATGAAACCAAGGGAGGAATCCATGTGCTATGGATTGTCTTTATATTCCTCTCTTTCTTGTATACCCTGTGTGTGCATGTGCGTGTGTGTGCAGGGCTGTCTAAAGATACCGTATCTCGTTTGACTAATAAGGGATCTTGGAAGTGAGAGGAAAGACCAGCACAACATTAGGGGGAAGGAGAAGAGTGAATTCATCTAGAAGGGGGCTAGCAATGAATACTTTCACCATATAGTTGTTATGATGAAACAAATGATCATCACTATAGAAATTCTTTTTTGAAAGTGGTTTTAAAAGAGAATATGAATTAAACTTAAATTCAAGAATTTTCTAAAATAAGGATTATATATGGAATGTTCCATTCCTGGTTTCATTTACTAGTAAAAGTTAATTCAAGAGTATTTTTGCTTTTTTGAAAGCAATTTGAGTGAAGAGTAACTAGACCATATGCTCTTTTAACCCAGGCAATGTACAGCAAAGTGCTGAGCAATTATATGGTGGCTTTGATCAGTTTTGACAGCCTGTCTTGAGACTCAAGCCAGAATCCCCTGGTCTTTCTTCCGCAGCAGGTTTTGAGACTAAATTATCTGACTAATTGCATCAAATTTCTACTTTACTTTTGCAATGACCTTACACACCTTGCATGTGCAAAATGACTTTCCTGATCAGCTTTAACAATTCTATGTGTCATGATTATTTTACAACTTCTGTGTCAGAATACATAAAGTAATGATGGGTAAAAATATTTGAATACCCTCTGAAATACTCTTAATTGCCTTGTACCAAAGTCAATGGTATGTTCCCTTTCTTCAATTCTGGTGACTTGTATTCAGCAAGTATAGTATTTGATTAGGGAATTTATAATCTGATAAATATAAATTAGTTCAAGAAGTTTTCTTCATTCTTTTCTTGAAACATGTCCAAGAATCATGTAGATTATCTGGATCATTTCCTTAATATATTACCATAATCATATAAGAAATGCATAGTATTCACATTGACAGTATACCCTTTTCAGTAACATATTTGTGAAATTGAGGTGCTCTAAAGGTGAAGGTCATTAACATTAAGTAGACACTGATTCTATAATAATCCAAACCTAAGAAATTACCTAATGAGGCTACAAAGGGATGTACCACTCACTTTGGATACTCATGAAGCTAAAGCAATCTCTCCAAAACTCCTTAATGTGCAATGATCATTTTAACGTAGAGACAAATACACATAGAAAAGAAGGATGGGATCTCATTTCTGAGATGAAAGTAAATTAACTTTGGGGCAATTTATCTTTCACAGCATATTAGGGGCAGTGCCAGCAGACCACAGATGTACACATCATGAGGAGCCTAAAAAGACATCTGTGAGGTGGGGAAAAATGCAGTTTACATTAAAAGTGTAACTTGGTAATTACATGTCAACCACACCTTAGATGAATGTTTCCAATATTTTTAAAAAAGGAAAAAATATATTTTTATACCTTTTTCTTTTACATGCAAGGCTAGTAAGAAGTGAAAATCTCTAGTTCCTATATATCAGTAGACCAACTAGAATAAGACAGAAAAGGACAAAAGAATGAAATAAAGAGGGGTGGGAGAGAGAGAAAGAGAAAAAAGGGAATGAGGAGAGGAAGGGAAGGAGAGAGGAAGTGACAGAGAGAGAGGAAACAAAAGAAAGACAAAACGACACGTGTCAGAGAAAAAATACAGAAATTTTCTATTTTATAAGTTGTTAAACATTTGCAGAAGACAAATATATGCCTCTGGAAAATACTTTGAAAACAATTCCTTTCTTATGATCACACAATCTATGCCTTCCCACCCCAAGTACCCAATTCAGTAAATAAATCATGTTATTGTCTCTTTGCATGCTAGATTTTAAATACTGAACAGGGACCAGATTTCTCTTACCCATCATTCAGTCCAAGCACAGTGCCTGGCACATAAAAATCTTTCAATAAATTTTTGTGGAATAGATTAAAAAGTAAATGAACCTTCCAATTTCTTAAGCAGAAAGAAAACTTCCATTTAAAAAAAAATGTTACTGATTGTATGAATGTTTGGCAGGCTAATGATTTTTTTCTGTGACATTTCCAACATGATTTCTAATTTATTAGCATGACCTATGGCTGATCAAATTTTGCAAGTAATGGATGCAAATGACAGGATCAAGTCTGCTGGACAATGCTGAGACGCATGGTCACAGTATCCCTCTCTTTAGCATTCCAGAAGTCAGTCAGTTGGAATACATCATCACTTAATAGGGGGTTATTTCAAGCCTAAAAAAAAAACAAATTTGGTGTTGAAATAAAAAGTATGCCTTTCTTATTTTTAGTTTGTTTTCCTTTTGGGAAGAGTTTGGGGTTTGGCAATTTAGGAGTTGGAGAGGATTAAAGGAGTAACAAAGCATCTGATAAAAGTAAGAAGCAAAAACCACAGAAGGAATCAAAGTATAAGGAGGTATTAAAATGAGAAACCAGAGAAATTAAAGAGTGAAAGTAAAGCAATCAATTATTTTACCCTGTTCCAAATATTATCTTTATATAATATTCATTCTGAAACACTTAAATATTATATATCAATTTAAAAATGAGAGTTCATATCTTCACAAAATTACTAACCTTCCCTGGTACAATTGGTTTGGGCTTCATCACTGAAGTCTCCACAGTCATTGTCACCATCACAGGCCCAATGGCCTGGGATACATCTGCCACTGGAACATCTGAACTGATTATCCAAGCAAGAGTGAACACAGCCAACCTCATCACTGCCATCCCCGCAGTCATCATCTGGAAAGAAGGATCAACATCAAGGAAGTGAAAAGTGACCGAGGAAAAAAAAAAAAAAAACTTCTCTTATGAAATATCTAACATTTCTTTTTTTTTACATAGAGTATTCCTTTGGGTTTGATAAAAGACTGATAAATTAATGATCAGCATTTCCCATGAACAGTGGAGGGATTATATTCATTTCTATATTGTTTCACTTCTGATTAAACAACAACTACTAAACAAAGAGGGAAAACAATCCTCACCTTTGGATTTTAAAGCTTAATTTCTATTTCACTCAGAAATGACTAACCATTGACTGAACAAATCGATGCAGCAGGTAATAATTATAAAATGGGAAGACAATGGTGACTGCAGGAATTTCATGAAATGATACAGCTGGTGATATAATTAGCATGGAAAATTATTGTTTAGAACTACAATCTCTATGCCCCAGAGTTTATGACTATATCTTTAATTCAGACCCTTCTCCATTGTCAACATGAGGAGTCACTATGCACTCTTCTTCTACTGACACTTAAGTGAGTATTTATACTGGGAAATTGTCACTATCATTAGCAATGATTTATATTCTTTATTAACAACTGTTGCAGGAGGGAGATGAGAGAAATGCAAAGTGAAAATAGATTAAATTGAAATCAGTGACTGAGAATGTATGATTTATACATAATTCATTTACCTGTGTTTGGCATAATTTAGCATAATGATACAATTGAGTATGAGAAAAAACACCATTTATACATAAAGAGCAAGGGAGCAGAGTTGAGACCATTTGGATAATTCCATAATAATCTATAAACTCCTTCATCCTGAGGTTACAGAGCACTTTACACCGATGCTTCAGAGAACCCAAATTGTCCAGGTCATTGCCTCAATTGTCCCCTTTACTTCATGTTTGTGGATTTAGACTATGTCCAGTATAATATCTGAACACAAATCTCTTTATAGTCCCATGGGACAGATATCGAGTCCCATTATCCTTAATGCTAATCCCCACTGATGTGCCAGGTGCCCTCTCACCACTTGTCTAAGCCATTTTGCTTGGCTTTGCAAACTTCTTGTAGAAGCTGCATCTGAAAGAGGTGAAGCGGCACTGACAGCCAGGCCCCCAATCAAATCAGTGCAATACAGGGAACATTTGGTACTTGCCAGAGTCGCAGTGCCATTTGCTGCTAATGCATCTTCCACTTTTGCATATGAATTGAGTTAGTGGCTCACAAGTTGGAAATTCTATGAAAGATATAAAAATATTCAATAGGAAAGATGTTATTGACTGTGCTTGATTTAATTTGTTTCTAATTTGCTAATGTGACCAGAACTCCACCCCTATCCTCCACAAAAGGCAGAGGAAACCTTAGAAAAACTAATATAGTGACAAACTTCTTAAGAGCATAGGATATTCATACTTTTAATATTTTTTTAAATGAGTACTTTACAGTGAATAAAAAAGCCTAGGAGAATCAGATGATGAAGAATTGTTTGCATTCCCTGCACTGCACCACTGGTAAGAAGGTTTGAATGGCAGTTAACACTCAGACCTCTTATTGGCCCTGGGACTTGGGCTGGTCAGGCAGTTATGTTTCCCAGGGGTTCCATCCAGGCCTATTCTGGATTATTCCTTTCTAAGAGTTAGAACTTTACAAAATATTTGAAATCATGGTACTGAGCATCTTCTTAGTATTTTAATCAATGAAGCACATAGGTGACAGTGTCTTTAGGAAATAATAATTTTGAATGACATTGTTATAACTTTTATAGAATGGTTTATATTTTTCCCTTAAAAACTCTGACATTTTAAAGTTAAAAGTCTATACTAATGTATACTTTTTGTCAAGCCATGACTAGCTTGAATGGTAAAATGTGAGCAAGTTAATTTTGCATAATAGTTGCAAAGACATATTTTGTGTATTATCTTCAAAATAATATTTCAAATTAAATTGGGGGCTATAGTATTCATCCTCATTCTTAAAATGGTGAAATAATAAGTCAACCTTGGAGCCTGTGAGAACTCCTTCTAGAATGTAGTTGAGCTGGGCAAAGAGAATCAGCCAAACTGACCAGCAATAGCATCCAGTGAACAGACTACAAATGACTGCCATCTCTAATACCAGTAACTTATCCAAATGACAACATAAATTGATATTATTTCATAAACAAAATGTAAGGAAAGTAGTGGCTCATATCAGATCTGGTTGATATGGTATTGATTCCTTGCTTTCCACTTCTTAAAAAGCAATTTCTTTGTGTGAGTTTACATTTGAGTATATCCCTCCGAGATATTGGAATTTGAATGGAAAGTATTCTAAAACTGAACAAATCTTAATTAAATTTTATGATTGCCAAAGAGATGCCTCAAGATATGAAGTTTAGAATAATTTTAACTTTTAAAAAATGCGATCAGAGCCTAAATATGATTCAAAGACAGGAGTGAAAAAGAGGCAATCGTTGATATGAAGAGAGAAAAGACTGTATCAAAAGCTATCCATGCAGCAACTCAACAAATTTTCTGACATATAAGGGGAAGTGATGAAAAGAAAAGTGAAAACGCTCAAGGCATAATTTAATCAATACTTCTAAGAGAATTTTCTTTTGTTACCTGACAAGATAATGAAAACTTGTGTTTATGTTTCAAGAATCAACAGGGATGTTGTCTAAAATATGTTTTCTTCTTTAGATAATCATTTAATGCTTAGAAGATGTAGAGTAGACATGAAGAGTGACTTTAAACAAAACTGCAGTATAAGTTATGGTAAAATGAGTAAAAAACAAAATGCAGATTCTAAGATATGATGAGATCTAACTTTTAAAAATAACACTGCATCTTTTTCAATCTATAATAGGTTAATTCACATTTTTAACCTCTCTTCTATAAGCTTAGGATCATATTAATCAATATCATACATGTAACTAGGAAAAGAATAAATCACTCCAAGCATTTGGAGACTTCTGAGATTTGACAATATTTCATTGGCTGGAAAATGTTCCAAGTAACCTTTAAGAGTTTACCTCTTAGATTCTAAGTCTAAAATCCAGCCCCCTCCCCCTCCAAAAAAATCTGGAAGTTAGCTCCCAAAAAGGTAAAAACTTTCAAAGTAAATAAAATAATCTAAAACCCAATGCACCTTCAATCTCTGAGAAAATAAGTCATATACCTGCCCACAGTGAATATAATACACATACTTGCTAATAATGTGTATGTGTTCCTAAATAGCTGCATCTCATTTCTGAATTTTTTTTTTTTTTTTTTTTTTTTTTTTTTTACATAATACTTAGTTACATTACTTTCTCTTGGCAAGCACATTGTCTGGCTTACTTTATAGGACCAAAGGCAAATTACATGGAATTTTTTTAAAAAGGAGCTAGAAAAGGCATAGGGCAAATCACTAAACAGAATAAAGGCATTAAATGAAGGGACAGGTATAAGGGACTGAAGAGTTTCATTTCTGTTTCTTTGATAAAGCACTGTGACCTTGAGTAAATCACACAGCCTCTGTAGTGACAGCCATGTGATTTGTAACATGATCTCTCAGGTCCTTAAAGTCCTAAAGGTCAAGAAGTCAGAAGAAAGGTCATCTGGAAATGCACCACACCCTGAAAGCATGTAATGTAGCAAAAATTGGGTCTATCTACTGAATAACTCCTGGGATTATCACAGCATTCCAATAAAAGATAGTAACTGAACTTCAGAAAAAAAGAAAAAATAGAGGAATGAATTTAAAGTGTTAAAATTATCTTTGGATTTTCTCTGCTTAAAAATGCAATCAAATGCACAACACATTTTAGGAGTTCCATCAAAAATTTAAGTATAATATAGGGCACTTCATTTTTCACTAATGATAGAAAATACTGTATCCATAATTTCTTAGTATCTTATCACCAATATCTCATAGTGAGAAAGAAACAAAGTTTAATGACAATATACTCTTTCTCCTAAAAAAATAAAACAAAAGCTTCTTAAAATAAATTTAGCCTTTCTATGTTTTTCCATATTAGCATTACTTTAAGAGTTGAAAATAATATCTGATATCTCAGTCTGTTTCTAGGTACTTGTTCTTTTTAAGAGACCACTATGAATTCTTATATTTGAAAAAGACTTAAATGTTAAAAACAATCTTTTTTTTCTTGACTTTGACTAGATCTTCCAGGAGACAGACTGTAGGACACCTGGAAAGATTACTTGATTAACTCTGAGGAGAAAAAAAACATGAATGAAAGTGGCGTACATTTTACTATATTAAAATACTAAAGAAAAGAAAACTCTATTTTATTTCTGTGGTTACTTCCACCTCGTAGAATAGTTAATGTGGAGTAATGGACTGTTAAAAAATCTTCCATTGTTGCAGGTGGTATGCTTAATTTATCTATTATATCTTTCACTTAAAATTTATTGCTGGGTTATATGTATGCTATTATGTAAATGGCAACAATTTTCTCTGTCTCTCAAGGGTAATCATCGTTGGTACGGTACTTATATTTATCCAGTACACAAAGCTTAGAGATAGTTTTCAGATCCAATTTGTTTCTTTCTTGTCTCTAGGAATTTTCCTACTTATTTCTCCTTTTTGGCCTCAAAATGAATATTTCTAAGTAATTTATTATTGAAGTCTCAAAGTTATCATAGGTTTGTTTAAGAATATGTAATCCACATCCTATATGTGTATAAATTTGACCATCATGACTAACTATGTGGAGAATAATAGGAGATTCAGGTTAAAATAAATGACAAAGTAGGATATTACACGAGTCCGAGGTTAGGAAAATGTTATCTAAACTTGAAAGGATGATATACTCACATTGCATATTATTATTTATTGTGTATGAGACACTAGGCTAGCTATGTATATACATTACTTATACTCTTCACAACAGCCCTGCAATTGTTATTGCCAACCCCGATTTGTAAAAGAAAACAGCATAACTTGCCTGAGGATATACTGCATAACCAGCAAGTGTCAGAGTAAAATCTGAATAATAGTGTGACTGATTTTAAAATATATTATTTTTTCCTATACCACACTGATCATACACAATACCCTTCAAAAAATTATAGCACAGAAACATTTTTTGGAAGGATAGAAAATTTAATTCTTCCTATGTTTTATGTAGTCCATTTAAATTTTAAATATGATTATTCCTACTCTAAGGTACATACTTAAACATGGTTATGAGAAACACTGTTTTTTAAAGTCATATAGATTATAGGACTATAACCTTGGAAGAAATACATTTCTAGATAACGATACTAGCTGTGGCTCCTGAGAATTGGTATGTACATAGGACAGACTTCAAAAGAGCCAATAAGGTAAATATACTTTGGAGAAGACCATTAAAAAACAGTATACCACAAATAGTCTTCATTTGGACTACTCTTCCATTGTTGTTACATAAAAACCTCATTTTATACATCACATAAGTCATATATAAAGAACATAGTTTATAGGCAGGTAAATCTGAGTTAAAATCCTGATTTTAACACTAATTAATATATGACCTTGGATACTCACTTAACATCTCTGACTTCAAGTTCCTACTTTGTTCAACAGAGTAGAAAACTACTTCAAAAGTTTTATTCTCAAAATATTGAGAGCTTTATACCAGATAGAGTTCTAGGACTTAGTGATATCTCACCTAGAATGAATGAATAAAATAGTTCTAAGCATTGGAAATACAAAGTTTAGCATTTTCATTTCTCAGAGTGCTTACGATCATTTAGGAAAAAAAATCTCTGTAGTATAATTAAACAAGTGATTTAAAAATTTTTCTGATAAATGCTATGATGTAAACCCCATAAAGTGTTATTGCAACTCACAATAGAAACATCAAAACTACTCTTAGATATTCACCCCAGAGGAAGCTATATACAAGTTGATAGGAATGATATATTCAGGTGAAATCAGGAGGGGAGCAGGAGGGGAAGGAGTGCTATTAGCATATTCCAGAAAGATGGCATTCCTGAAGGCCCAGAAGTCACAGTATATAAAATGTTTGATATTTCCCACACATTTCTTCTCCCTTCCCTTATATTCCCTTTCACTATTATTTATATTCCCCAAATGAATGAGAATATACACTGTTATATCAGAAAGGGAGACAGAACATAAAGACTCCTAACTCTGGGAAACGAACTAGGGGTGGTGGAAGGGGAGGAGGGCGGGGGGTGGGGGTGAGTGGGTGACAGGCACTGAGGGGGACACTTGACGGGATGAGCACTGGGTGTTATTCTGTATGTTGGTAAATTGAACACCAATAAAAAATTATTTTATTAAAAAATAAAATAAAATAAAATGTTTGAAACACTATAAAAATTTCCGAATGGCTGCAATAGGGTATAAGAAGTAGTGAAATTTTAGGAGCTACAAATAGGCTAGAGCAATAGATTTGGAAGTAATCACTATTGATCAGAGCCGTGGAAGTCAAGAGGAGCATCTGGGAAGTATATGCAGAGTGAGACTAATAGGAGACCTGGAAAACATATTGAACAGTTCTGGCAATGAGGAAGATGAATGAGAAATGCTAGATAAAGTAATAATCAAACATGTTAATACATGGTTGCATGTGTATGAAAATAATATAAATTTTCAGAGCCCAGAAATTAAGAGGGTGCTGGAAACTAGAACAGTTAGTGGGTTGTCACAGCAGGGTGTGTGTGTGTGTGTGTGTGTGTGTGTGTGTGTAAAATCAATGCTGCTGAAATGTCTGAAGAATTCATGTTTACTCTTGACAGAAATTTAAAGGGCTGCATCTTTGTCAGCAGAATTATTACTGCCCAGTGGCTGATAAATTTCTTTTGGGAATGCAGAGGTCCAGATACAATGAAAAGCTCTTGAAGGGATGAGCACTGGGTGTTATACTATATGTTGGCAAGTTGAATTTAAATAAAATGTTAAAAAGAAAAGCAAGATACTCTGAAGATTGGAGGCGTGTTCTAGAGAGATTGCATACAAAGTCAGGAGGCAAGGACTAAAACACTGGTATTTTGAGACTGTTTCACAAACCTGTATGTATATTAGAAGTACCTGTACAGCGTTTATTTTTTTTTTCCTGTACAGCTTTTAAAACTACTTATACCTAAGCCTTTATTATAATTCAACTGGTCGCATACTTCCTCAGGTGTTGTGGGTTGAATCATACGTATCAGTGAGCTATGTCGGATCCTAAGCCCTGGTATCTGTGAATGTGACCTTATTTAGAAACAGAGTCTTTGCCAATGTAATTAAGGATCTCAAGATGTGCATTTCCACAGGGAAAGGCCATGTGAAGATGGAAACAGGAGATTGGAGTGATGCTGCCACAGCCGAGAAGGAGCTGGAGCCAACAGAGAAGCTGGAAGAGGCAGAGGATTCTCTTTGGGGGAGGTGCTGCTGATTATGGACTTCCAGGCTCCAAAACTGTGGGGAGAAGGGGTTTTTGCTATTTTAAGCCTTTATGTTTGTGGTGATTTGTTTTAGTAGCCTTAACAAATTTTAATTTGTAGGGAATGTTGACATCACATAGTTTAAATTTTCTGGATGTGCCTTAGGATCAGAATCATATGAGGTGCTTTTCCTAAAATACATATTCTTGGACTCTATACAAGACCTATTGAATGGAAATTTTTGGAGAAGGGTGATAGTGGCCTGGGGATCTTTATTAGTACCAAACGCCCTGGGTGATTCATATCATCAAGCACGGAGCTGAGGAAATGCTGAGTTAGGTCAAGGATATAAAAACCGTTTTTATTAATTTCTGCCTATGGCTTTCAATATACCCCACCAGGGTTTGCCTAACCTCCCACTTTCTTGCATCGAGAGCCTTATTAATACTAGGATGTATAAAAGAGGGAACTGTAGCCAAAGACAATGCAAAAGCATGTCACATACCTATAAGAAAACAAAAAGACAACTTAGTAGAAGCTTGTATACCATTTCAAGCAAAAATAATACAAATGTTTAAATATAAATTTATAGAACATGAAAAAAAAAAACAGAACAAGACCATCTGGGATACAAAGCATAAATCTGCAGGACACAGACAGGAAAAAGAACTTAATTTCTTTGTTTCCAACATTTAAAAAAAGGATTTATTTATTTATTTGAGAGACAGAGAGAAAGAGAGAGTATGCACATGGGGTAGATAAGGGATAAAGAGAATCTTAGGTTCCATGCTGAGCACAGAATCTGAGGTGTGGCTAGATCCTGAGACCCTGAGATCACCATCTGAGCCAAAACCAAGAATCGGACACTTAACCAACTGTGCCACACAGGAAACCCTGTTTCCAACATTTTAATAGAAGTAATTATTTCCAGATTGGAGAATGAAGAATAGGTTTGATAGGAAGTTAAGGTTCTAAATCAAAGAAAAGAGAAAAACAACTAATTGCTAAAAATGAGTTTATCTTCATATTGAATAAGTTATCAAAGAAGTAATGAAACACATATTTTTGATCTTAGAATATTGACAATCATTTTGAAATAAATGGAAAATGGGAAAGATGAATGAAACCTGGAAAATGGTGAATGGTACTGTCCTGATTTCAAAAATGAGTGAAAATTTTCAAACAATAGAGAGGTGAAGAATACATATATCTCTGACAGCAATTCTAGGATAAACTTGCTAAAATATTATTTTTCAGCATTTTTAAAAGAGACTATTTGCTCAAGAACAAAATAAAAACAAATCATGCAAAACTAACTTATTTGCAGATACAAGTTTTAGGTAAATATATATCATGAAAATGCCATACACAGAGTGGTTTTGTATTTTTAGCAATGTTTAAGAAATCTCAAGATAGGGATCCCTGGGTAGCTCGGCGGTTTAGTGCCTGCCTTTGGCCCAGGGCATGATCCTGGAGTCCTGGGATCGAATCCCATGTCAGCCTCCCTGCATGGAGCCTGCTTCTCCCTCTGCCTGTGTCTCTGCCTCTTGCTCTCTCTGTGTCTCTCATGAATAAATAAATAAAAATCTTAAAAAAAGAAGTCTCAAGATAAAGTATCTTGTGTGCAAGATGGTGGTAAATTGAAGTGAATGTGTAATTTGTTCAAAACTGTACCTATACAATTTAAATTATTAGATCAATTTCCCCTGAAGGATGTTTTTAATTACTTGCCAAAAGGTTCACACCTTTGTTACTATTATTTGGTTACAGACTTAAAAATTATGCTTATCAAATTTTTGAATTATATAAAACTGGGAGACATCATTAATATCATGGATTCAAATCGCAAAACTGCAACAGGGTTGGGATTATGGGAGGATGGAAGTATAAGAGTGACAGTATGGAGTGGAAAAGATCAGACCCATGTAAATATTCAGAAATAGGTAAATAAGGAAGACTCAGGAGACTATCAAAATAAAAGGTAAAAGAACTTTGAAAAGTAAACATTAGAAGCATCCAAAAGGAATGATTCAGTGTATAAGAAAAGCTTAGCTATTTTAATTGACTGGACACTTGACATGGGAATTACTCAATAGGTTACCATCTATGATTATGTTAACGGAAGCCTAGAATCTAAATTAGTGAAGTTAATAAGTTCACTTCAATCTGTTGTAAAAATACCACATATGGGATACCATGTTCTGTTTAATTCTAGGCTGTGAATTTGTTTTAAATTCTGGCAAAAAAAAAAAAAAAAAACATAAAATTTACCATTTTAACTATCTTTAAGTATATGATTCAGTAGTGTTAACTATATTCATATTGTTGTGCAACAGATCATTAGGACTTCTTCATTTTGTAGAACTGAAACTCTATACCCATTTGACATCAACTCTCCATTTTAGACCATTAATTTTAAAAGGTTATTAAAAATACAAGTATATTCATAGTAGGGCAGTTGGTGGGGAAGGAGTCTATAAATTATCATGTAAGGAAATCTGAAAGAAGTGGTATGTTTCACTTGGAGAAGAGAAGGGTTAGGTAGGCATAATGGTGCCTTTGGTTAACTTAAGAGTGATGTTGTGACAAAGTTATAGATTTAGATCATGTAGCTTCAGAAGACAGAACAAGAATCATTGAGTAGAATCTTTAGCAAGATTGCTGTACAAAGGAGAAATATTCTGACAATTTCTGCCCAACAGAGGAATTAACTACCCGTGGAGTGGCCAGTTCTTTGTTCCTGAAAACATTCAAACAAGGACTGGGTAAGCATGTCTGAGACCAGTTTTAGGATTCTTATGTTGGATGGATAACTGAATTTGATAACATGTATAGGCAACTACCAAAACCTTGATTCTCTGAAACAGATGATGAGGAGTCATTGGGTCTGAGTTCCAGTGCTTGCCATACCTACTAACTCATTCTGTGATGTTGGACACACAACCTTCAAAGTTTTAGTTTCCTTATTTATAATGACACGGGCTAAAATGAATGGTTTTCTTAGTCTTTCTACCTTTCCATGAGTTGAATAAATGTGCATTATGCCTATTGTGCAGAATCTGTACCAGTCAGCATGTGCCTCCTGCTTTAGCAGGAAACAGGAAGGGAGAAAGCAAGACGGGATAAGAGGAGAGAAAATGATTGACTGAGTTAAGTAAATAAATACATGGAGTAGTGGGATTTTTCATTTTATCATGGCATTGGCTTATTTAGATCTAATACTAAGAACAAGGAGACACTAAATACTCCTGCATTTTATAGACAGAATTCAGTAGTTGGAGCTATTCCTTATAAAAGAAGAAGTAATCCATATGTCAATTTTGTTCAAAGACCAGTGGATTCAAGGGAAGGAGAGACTCCATGAGAATCATTCATGAAATATTGTGGATGCATGAGAAAAGGGAACTGACTGAGTGTTGCTCAGGAAGTAGGCTGGACCATTATACCCTGCATCTAGAGAAGAAGAAAGAAGTGGAGAGTGGTGGTATCCAAGAGATGGGTCATTAGGAGACTAGCCTGATCACATTTAATAAAGCATGTTTGGGGGGTTAGGGGTCACAAAAAGTGGACCCTAAAAAAGAGAGCAAAACTTGTTTTGTTTGTTTTTTTGGTGGTATCAGCAATGCAACCAAGGGGGTGCCCACCAAGCAAAGAGGGCTCTAGCAACTTAAGGCTAGGAAATATGTCATCTGTGGTGGGAATGGTGGGGGAAGGGGATAAAAGAAGTCTAGATGTGAGGGAGAAGAAGAGGAAACAGAGAAGAGGGAGTTCAGGGAACTACGAAGAGAAGGTTCTCTGAAGGTCTCACATAAGATTCTCTCAAGAGAGGGGTACCGGGGTGGCTCAGTGTTTGAGTGTCTGCCTTTGGTTCAGGTCGTGATCCCATGGTCCTGGGATCAAGTCCCCCATCTAGCTCCTTGTAGGGAGCCTGCTTCTCCCTCTGCCTATGTCTCTGACTCTCTCTGTGGGTCTCTCATGAATAAATAAATAATATCTTAAAAAAGAGAGTCTCTCAAGAGAGCAACATTGCTCATGTCGCAGAGTTGTCACCTTCAGAGAAACAGAGGTTACCACTAGACCTACTTAAAAAGAGGTTACCTGTTCCTCCAACTGCCCCATCTGACTGAAGAGCTAAGGCTAGAATAGGGAACAGATGCAGGGAGGAAAAAATAGAATACAGTCACCTCTCATCTAAGTTCCCAAAACCTAAAGTCTAGCCAGCAGGGGGGAGAAGAAAGCCTTGACTAAGATATAGTACTAGAATTTCAAAATGAGTAGGATCGAGTTACATAATTAAAAGTTACCAGAATCACTGTGTCTGCCAAGATGCTATCAAGGAATGGCAGAGCAATTGAAAGCAGTGCTTGGCAATATCCATATTTTGCCAGTATTCCATGGGTTAATAATCCTCACTTAAGTCATTACATAAAATATGCATTTTTCTTATAAAATTAATAATAATGTATACTATAAATAATAATAATCAATATATTTAATCAGAAACTTTGTTTTTCTAATAACCTCATTGAACATATATTTGATACACAACATATACTGATTTAACTGGGAAATGATTTCTTTTTGACAGCACTCTCTCTCTTCTGCTTGTGTCTGATACTTGCCAATTCTCTTTATGATTCTCTCCTCCTTAATTATGCGGAATAAAATTATAAGAACATTTACAATTTAAATTAGAAGTACAGGAGACAAGATTTTACTATCCTCATAGATATAAAAGATCAACATCCATAAAATGGAATCATACTAACTTTGCAAATTTTAATGGATTTTATTTATACCCCGACTGAACTGTCTTTCAATCTGTTGATAAATTTCCATTATTTTCCCAAGTTAAATCCTTTGAACAAGCCAAAGTTACCAATTCACATAAAGGTGCATTTATTTTAAAAAATATAATGAATATAAGGCATGCTGGAGATACTTGGAAGACCGAACAACCACAGAACAGTTAAATTAGTTTAAAATAAGCAAATATACTGTTTTGGCAATAAATTTTCCAAGGGGCAAAATGAAAGTTTGTCTGACATATTCTCACATGTAGTCATGAAATACAATTATATTTAATGGCATAATTTGGAGATGGGAAGAGTTTTCTTCTGGATAGTTGCTTCCATCTTAATTCGTTTTGCTTATATAGACATAATTATGTCATTAAATATATGCTAGATAAAATCAAACCTGAATGGTGCTTCCCAAAGTAGGGTCCCTTGACCTGGTAGCATTAGAATCAGTATCAATTGCTAGAAATATAAATTATGGACCATCTAAGACATACTGGGTCATAGTCTTTAGAAATTAAGCCCAGATTCTGGTTTTGATTTTTGCTTTTGCTTTTTTAACAAGAGTCCAAGAGATGGTGATGCATGCTTAAGTTTGAGAATCTCAGCCTTAAGGTTTCTCAGACTTGAATGCACATTCATACCACATGGACAGCATTAAAAATACTGATTTTTGAGGTTTGACTCCCAGAGACCCATATTTAATCAGTATCAGTTTGGGGTGAGGCATGGACAGGTGATTCTGAAGCTTCTTGGGTGATTTTTTTTTTTTTTTTTTTTTTTTTTTTACTGACAGCAAAGTTGAGAACCAATTAGCACCTTGAAATGAGTGACTATTTAGTTCTTTGACACATAGTTCACTTCTAGCACATTCTTCACAATTTTAACATATCTTCCCTTATGTGGAGAATCAATCTACAGAGCCTCCTGTCTACACATGAAGACTACCAAAAGAGTAAAAAGATTGTTTAAAGATGAAGAGTGAATCCTCAAGGGCCTTCCTAATTATGTGTCTGTCCACATATACTCTCAACCTGAAATGTTCAGTTAATTTGTTGTAAAGGCAAATGCAAATAAAATCAATGAGGATTATAAACAGGTGCTAGTGATATCCACTAAAATTTGACCCTTGATTTCAGTACCTTCTGCTCCTAATGGCAACCAGAAGCATTTCTAACCATCGGTTTCTCATGTTTTAAAATCCAAATTTTGGTATTTTCAGTGTAAAATAGTAGTTATTAAAACAGAAGCTGTTTGTAGAACTAAAACATAAAAAAAAGAGTGCACTCTTCTAGTAGGATTAAACCTATGGGAACTTGACTGATTCCACTGGGAAAAGTGAAATATGATCGGTCCAAATGTTATAATGATGCTTAATAAGACTGGGAATTACTTGAACCGATATTCATTTCTACATTACTGCCAAAGAGAGTGACTTTTTTAATGCGGTAAATTAAACAATTTATAATATTTTTGCCATTTTGTATTCAATATACAGATAGTTTCTGATTTGAGAGTAATCTATGCCTTTCTCTTATAACTTTAAAAGTGAGCTTGTGCCTACCAGAGCTTCACTATTAGCTTCCCTACTGACATAAATTTTGATTTATTATGACAATCTGAAAGATAAATGCATGTTACTACAGAGAGGAACAAGTTTGGAGAGAAACATGTTTCTCACCTTATAAAAGGGAAATGGTGCTGAGACTAACCCATGTGGCTTACTGACACTCTATAAAATTTGGCTATATTTCAAAAGCAAACTGACAACTACATTTCACAGTGTGTTCATATCCAGTGGTATACTTGAGGTATCCTGTGCCAGCTTGCAAGAACCGATTTATAAATTTTCAAGGATTCTAGGAATCAATTGTTAAGCACATTATTTAAAATACATAACCTATATAGATTTATAATTAAATAATGTTGAATACAAGGGTAATAAAAATCAAGATTCACAATTTCCTAATTATTTTACTCTTGAAGTTAGTCATGTTTATTACATCTGTCTTGTAGAAATACTATAAATTGATGTGCACGTATTTTCTCAAATCTACATTCAGAAAGTCATGTTGGCTACCTGATATTGGTCATGGCAAGAGTATTTACACCACAAAATAGGCAAACACTAGATCAGGGCTCCTTTCCAGCAGGAGATCTTAAAGGGTTTACCAACATATCAATGAACAAAACTTATTATAAATATATGTTCATTTAAATAAGATAATCAATGGACATGAATAGGTAAAATGACATGATCTACTCCCTATTTGCACCCAATCCATGGCTCCCAGACAAAGTCGACCTGAAATGTTGAGTTTTAGTTTCAAGTATACCTGGATTTAAAGCCTTGTCCTGCTATTTATTAGCCTTGCGATCTCCAGCAAGTTGTCAAATGTCAAAGTTTTGATTCCCTTATCTGTAAAATCTAAACATTACTATGTTTCTCATAGATTTGTTGTAAATATTCAATAAGAAAGTTTGTGTCTGTGTGATGTGATGAGCACTGGGTGTTATACTATATGCTGGCAAATTGAATTTAAATTTAAAAAAGAGGAAAAAAAAGACACTATGTGTCTGAACTCCCTCCACCCTTCTTTCCCTCACCTCATGAAAAGTATTAAATATAAGTCAGATCAAAGACCTAATTGAAGCTCTCTAATGAGCTCCTTATTTATTTTTCTACTCTATAATGTTTTCATGGCCTGTCCTAAATTAGTCTGATTCTAGGATTTCTCTGTCTTTAATGTTTTCAGATTGTTCATTATCCTTTTTCTATATTCTGAACGGACATGCTGGAAACAGGAACGCAATCAAGCTTCCAAAATAATAGAGCTGCCCAGATGCAGACCCAGCCACAGGAAAAGTCTGGACATTGGAAAGGAGAAGGATACATTGTTCAAATCCTTTAACTGGACAGGCTTTGTAAACTCTACATGTGTAATATAAAATTGACTGTTACTGTGTGACTATTGCTTTCTTCAACACTGCTATTATTTTCTTTACAATGTCAATGCTACTTCCTTATCTATACTTTATTCAAAGATCATAAATTCAAAAGTCCATAGGGACTTAATAGTCTAGTACACGAAAATTTTAAAAAATAAAATTTTAGGTAAAGAAAGAATGCATCCCTTAATAAAGCCTTTGACTTGAGAGGTCAAAAAAGTCTTATTTTCCAACTGCTAAAAGTACTACAACATAGACTTAAATTATTAAAAGTATATATTCTCAATTGTATTATATTTCTAATAAATGTACTAAACATATTTAATGTATGTTTTCCCCATTAGTAGTTTCAAAAATTCATAGCCATGTCAAAAAAAAAAAAAAACAAAAACAAAAAACAAGTTCTTAGAAGACCAGATTCATTCCCTTACTACATTTCACTACACATTATGCAGACAAATGATAATAAAATCTACTGATACATGAGTATAAATGAGAGTAATTAAATTTGCAACTTTATGTGACAATAAATACCATTTCCAAAAGTAGGAGGATCCATGGAAAGTGACTAGGAATTTTGCCATTAATAAAACTGTCTTAAGCTAATAACGGAATTATATGACTCAATAGAAATGAAACAAATGGTTTCCCAACTATGTATTTTTAGCTTGTATTGTTTATTGTTCCAAGAAGACAACATATGTATGCCAACAAGAAACATGTAGTTGTAATTTACTCCAAATGTCACTCAATTAGCTACTCCATTAGAAAAAAACTAATCATTACAAACATAAGATTAATAATGAACATTTGAGAATCCTGTTAAGCTTCTAATAACCACTTCCTAGTAAAATCTGTAATGTTTGTATCCTTTTATTTTAGCCAAGGGTATGGTTACTGAGTCATGAAATGGATATATCCCAAAGTTACCATTAAGGTACAGGCCTAAAAGGCAGTAATAGAGTATAACAGATCTTTTGCCTTATTGACCAGTATTTATAAAGAAATAAATAGCCTCTTAAGAGAGATTATAGTGATTTGACCTCGTCTCCACTAACAGTGAGATTCACTCACAACTTACCACAAGATGCCATTTCGTCTGTCTGGTCACCACAGTCATCTTCCCTGTCACATAGCCATGCTCTGGGAATGCAGCGCCCGTTTCCACAAGAAAACTGGTCCACTTGGCATGTTCTGGCTAAGATAATCAATTAATGTACAAATAATACATTTAGAGGCCTTTTGAATAATGTTCAGGTAAAATATATCATGCAATAACTCATACACATAAGATCTTCTATTGCTTTATTAGATAAAATATTTTAAAGTAAATTTTTATTAATTTTTTGATACTACCGACTTGCTTGTCTTCTCTAAAGTTCACATGCTTTGCCCTTGAATTACAGTGGCTACGAGATGACAAGATACTCAGTAATCCTCACACACTTCCATAAATGAAGCTATGAATTCATTATTTTACAATTTTTGCCTGGCACATGCTTATGAATATACAGTTGAATTAAATTTCATCCAACTTTTAATTAACAAAAAAGGATTTTGCACAGTCTGTCAATAAACCAGGAAAACTTGCTGTAATGTAGGAGAAAGGATTTGGAGATTATTATCAGGATATCTAGTTTCTAGTCATTGGGGCACAATTATTCTTTTCCTTTAACGTTTCAATGCATTTATTTCCTAGACACTAAATGAGCCAATATATGGAACAAAAATGCAGAAAATATTTTCTAAAGCATACATTTAGCCTTATGATGGATGTTTAAAATCTACTTTTCAGCATAGCTATATAAAAATGTGTAATTTTTAAATCGGAGTATATTAATAAACTTTGCTTTGGCCTCTCTCAAGAGTTTCAAAGAACACACACATGGAATCTTTCTTTCTATGTTAGCCAAAAGCAGTGGTTTCATTTATTCAGTGAAGGAGTTGGTTGTGTTCTACAAGGAGTTTGATTACCATTTTCTATTACAGTCAGGTCAGCTTTTGAAAGCATGAAATCCTTGATAGTCACCCTAACTCTTCCCTTAGACCTTAGTTTTACAAACTTAGTTGTTTTTCTTTTTTTGGATTTATTTATTTTTATGTGTTTGATTTTTTTGTCTGTCTGAAATACAAACTTTTCTTTTTAAGTATCAGTTTTCTATTACTACTTCTTTTTATTGGATCAGGAAAAAAGAGTGGAAAATTATAGGAAGGCTATATTCATACCTTTTAACATTTGGCTCAGATGAGGATTGGACAGATGAGGAACATTTAGGGTCTGCATTTCTGTAGCTAGGATAAGAGAACATTGCTTAGTTTATAGACTTCCTTCTGGTTTTGGGCTTATGAAATAGAAAGATGTATTTCCCTTTCATCAAAATGCCTCATGAATGAATAGCTAGTATAAAATTGAGAGTGTTTCAAAGACGGAATCATCCTAATACACTAAAATGGATTTCCATAAATTAGAGTTTTAGAGGTCACTTAAAAGAATGTCTTAAAAGTTATGTGCTAGTTACTTCCTTTTAAGCAAAGTGTACTTGCTATGTAAAAATGCGTGTCTATTATTAGTGAATACTTAAAAGATTACTTGAGAAAAACAATGAAAACGTTGCTAGTTTGATTTGACAGATTTGATGCGCAATTCCATCCTCAGTGTCTATAATTAGAAATTTTAGACAATTATTACACTATGTATCCTGCTTTGCTTATGTGGATAAGAGTTCTGAATCTAAAACATTTTTTCTTTAAACATTTTATTTATTTATTTATTCATGAGAGATACACATACACAGAGACGCAGAGACACAGGCAGAGGGAGAAGCAAGCTCCTCTCAGGGAACCCGATGTGAGACTCAATCCCAGACCCCGGGATCATACCCTGAGCCGAAGGCAGATGCTCAACTGTCGAGCTACCCAGGCATCCCTGAATCTAATCCATTTTACGTAATACTTGAGTTTTCCTTTTTTTTTTTTTTTTTTTTTTACAAATAGAGCATTTATTTTACATTAATAGATTTTAAGTATCCCAACAAATATGTATTCTTCTGAAGTTTTCAATGGTGTAATTTCAAGTAGGATTAAAATTTGTCTTGTTTAGCTAACTGTATGGATTTCTGTGAATTTATTCAACATTTAGATTTAATCAACAAAGTCCCTAGCTAATTTTAATAAAACTATGTTTCCTTATGTATATATTTGTATTAGCCTAGAGAAGGATGAAGATGTTGGCATTTAGTTTACTTGTTGGGAAGGAAGGGGCATAGAGGTATGAGCGAGATTCATATTTGTTTTTCTTACAAGTCTTTGTTTTGTTTTACTGATTATAGTAAATACTTTTACCTTTTGATATTTAAGAGAATATTAATGGGAGAGTTTTCAATTTTTCTTCCCTTCCTTCCTCCAGCTTTCCTCACTCTTTTCCTCCTTCCTTCCCTTCTTCCTTCTTTATTTCCTTTCTTCCTCTCTCCCTTCCTCTTTTCTTCTCTACACTTTTCATTCTTTCCTACATCTCTCCTCTCTTCCTTCAATCCCTATTTCAGTGTTTTGTTTTCTTGCTTTAAAGAAGAATATACATCATATATTTTCATTCCCATTAAATTATAATTGGCCCATAATAAGAATCTATTAAATACCTCAATACGATATTCTTTTATTTGATTTTTCTTCAATGTCACAATATTCCCTCCTTGTCATTGAGACTTAGTTCTAGAAAAGTTTTCTCAGATTGTTTTCCTTCACGAGGAACACTACAGTGATTACAGAAGACAATGATAAAGAACTCCTAAAAACTTATTTCACATTGTGTAGTGGGGGAATTTGTGTGTCAACTCACCAACTCAGAAGCTTGAAGAACTGTTAGGACCTATTACTCCAAAGAGTGCTCACTGGCTTATTATTGAGAGATCATATGACATGAAAATATATGAATTCATTGTCTATTCTAACCATGAAAAAACTGTTTAATCTGCTGAAGAAATTTAAATAATTTCAGATGGGAAAAATGCTTCATTCCATTAATCTACAAGCACTGTCTGTCTATATGATATAATCTAATTGACTAAATCATCTTTCTAATCACTGGATTTATATCAGGAAGACACAACCTTTACTTTTTCAGTTCTTGTCTCTATCAGCTCTAAATTAGTTTGGAGGTGAGATTAGCAGAGCAGCCCCAGAGGACTCTAATGTTGTAGCAAATGCTTCTCTAATGAAGAGGAAATTTATACTTCCTCAGTGGAATTGTTTATCTAGCAGTGAATCAGAAATCCACTGTCACAATTTGAATTTTTTCTACTCATCGCTAATTATGCTTCTCTTGCCGTAGCAGTGAGAAATCCCACAATGCATGGGAACAATAAGGAGGCAGAGGTGAAGAGATCTTTACACATTATTTCTAAACTTCACTTTTGCTGTATTTTAATCAAAGCATTCTATTTAAACAAAGTCTATGTCATATCAGCACCTGCTTTTCAATTTATCTTATAAAGAAGTCTGATTTTTAATATATCAGGTGTTCTTAATTCAAATATATCTGTCTACTTTGAATTTAGTCAACATTTGTGGAAGATGTGAGAAGAATAAATATTATGTAATCTAATTAGAGCTCAGTACTGTGGGAAAAATCTGGTCTGAAACTGGCTACGCTTGAATCCAAGGATCATCATTGGTGACTACAAGGATAAATAATTTCAAATTTAACTATTTCTCATCTTTGGCCTCTGGGTCTCTCTCATAAGTAGAGAGACATATTTTCTTTTTGTGTGGGAGAACAAGTACCAAAGCTTTCCTCTTTCAGGCATATCCTCCAACCACCTATCATCCTCTGTGGACTTCACCTCACCCTCAGTAACTCTGCCAATCAATCATTCTTTTTTTCCCCCTAGTAAAATATTTCTATCACCTAGGAAAGTATAGAGAATAATAACATTGACACCTGTCTACCATCAGATAGCTCTATCAAATCTTGTTTTTTTATGTATTTACTATAGACTATTTTTGTTTTATTTCAGAAAAATGTATTATAAGTACATTTAAAATCTCCTATGTAATTTTTTAGTCCTCTTTCTCTCTTTTTACATGTAACTACTATCCTTAATTTCTTTCTTTTTTTTTTCATTTCCAGACATATTTTAATCCTATTCCTTCACATTTACAAATCAATAAGTATATATATAATTGTTTTGTATTTTTATATTTCATGTAAATGGCACTAAGTAATTTATAACTGCAACTTTTGATAAACATTGCTATTGATATTAATTTCTTTAAAATTTTGTTTTAAAATTCACTTGAGAAAGAGAAGACAGAGAGAGAGAGCATGAGCAGTGGGGAGAGGCAGAGGGAAAGGAACAAGCTGACTCCTCATTGAGCCAGGACCCTGAGATCATAATATAAGCCAAAGTCAGATGCTTAACCATCTGAGCCACCCAGGCACCCCTTGAAATTAATTTCTGTTAATATTTGAGTTCTAGTTTATTCATCTTAAGTACGAATAACATTCTATTATGTGAATATAATACTATATAGTGTTGTATCAATATATATGGTTTTATACTTATAGTTTTACACATAGTGGACAGATACACACACACACTCACACATATTTTTTTTCCTATTAATAGGCATTTGAGTTGTTTCTAATTTCTCACTATTACCAGGATTAGGACAATGAATTTCTTACTTGCATCTCTTTGCACATAGGTATTAGAGTATAAATCTAGAAATTAAATTATAGACTTGAAGGTATGCACACTTCCACATTTATTGGATTTAGCCAAATGCTTTCCAATGTAGAAAACCAATTTATACACCCACCAAGAGTATATGTTGGCTCTTTTTATTCCACAATCTTGCCAATGATTAATTTTATCAGATTATTTATTTTTTTCTAATTGAATGACTTGAACTGTTATTCAGGTTTCTCTTTCTTTTTTCTTTTCTTTCTTTTCTTTTTTTTCTTTTCATTTCATTTCATTTCATTTCATTTCATTTCATTTCATTTCATTTCATTTCTTTTCTTTTCTTTTCCTTTCTACTCTGTCTCTGTATCTCTCTTAGACTTAGCTTGGATATCACCTCCCTCAGGAAGCCTTCCCAGATACACAAAGACTAAATTAGTTGTTCTTGTGCTTCCATTTGTAGTTAAGTTAGCACTGTGAATACTGCATTAGAATGACCTGTTTACATTTTTCTCCCCATATTCATTCAGCTTTCTAAGGAAAGATATAGTGTATTTTTCCTCTTATATCCAATGTTGTGATAAGTATTGAATTAGTTGATTCATGAAGGAGAAACCCCAAAGGAACAAGAAAGGAAATTGGTATCTTGTAGGAAAGGATTTCCTTTTAGATATAAAGTTAGTCACAATGCTAAAAACTATAGGACAGTGGATTCAGTTACAAAATAACCCCCACTTTGGGAAAACTTTTATCTCGGATACATATCTATGTATATACCTACATATAGAAATGATCCAGAAGATAAATTATCTAATGATTTGCATATTTTTTCAGTATGATGAACTATGTGACCTATTTATTTGTTTTGGTCAAACAAAGTGGAAATATACTGTAACACACAACACGTTTAATTTTCAAAGTTAAGAGGCATATTTGTGGTTTTCTTTTGTTCTTTTTATTCTTAATTTGTGTTCTTTTTAATTTCTTAAGGCATACCATGGCCATAACATCTATTATAAATACACTTATGAAAAGATCTAGTACTGATTGGCAGACTTCAGCTGGTATCACTGAAAGCAGAATTTGAGGTGCAAGCAGGTTGTATCCTGTTTCCTAGTGGACTACATGCCTGGGATGTCTGAGAAATCTTACTAATTAGCATTGATTAGGATTTATTGCTTAATTTGCTCTCATACATAGCATTTCCACTTTCACTACTATAAGTAGATAGTCAATCCCAAATGTTCTTTTAAAAATCATGTAGAAACAAGCAGATTTTTAAAGCCAAAACAGAAATGAAAAAGACATGGTATTGAGTCAGCAATGCCTTTAATTTAAAGGTGAAAATGGATCTATATGTTTAGGAAGTAATGGAATAAAGTTTCAGAATTAAACATTCACCTTTAAAAAAATAATAATTGTATAAGCTTAGAAAGAAGCTTCATTGTAAATTATAGTCATAATTTTAAGAACAATCTTGGGAAAGTTAAATTGACCATACCTAAAATTTTAGCTAATACTCAGGATAATATAGTTTGATAACAAGAGCAATGAACTTAGAGAATAATTCATACATTGAGTTTCCCCTAAACTCTTACCAATGATATAAGTTAAGGTAAGTCCTTTATTCTATGCTTCAGCTATGAAATGAATAGACTTAAGGGGAGAGAATAGGACCAGAGAGTATCTTAAGATTCCTTTTTTATTGGACAGCCCTTTGTAAAACAACCTTATATGACATACAAAACATCTTGAACATAATCAGTTACTCTAAAATATTGGGTGATATTTAGTCAAAGGACAAGAGAATAATTAGCCCATGGATCCTCAGCGAATATGTCCCTACTGGGGAAAAAAAAAAAAAAAACTGAATATGAGATGCAGGTCAGGATTATGGAATGGCAACTCTCTTTCATTGCTGCTACATGATAAAAAGCTGTTAGGAAATATTTTCTAGTCAATTCACAGTCTTGGAAAGCAGAAAGAAATATATAGGGAAATCACAGTGCACTGAGGTACAAGCCTTTCCAAGAAAAACAGTGGCATGACCAAGAGTGCAAACCAGGCTTCTGGACCTCTGGGTCTTTTCTCTATATGCTGCCTCTACAGTTTTCACTAATAGGTTATAATAATTTTTATTCAGTGGGGCTTATTTTGGCAAAAAAAGGAGAGGGGTTGATACATTTTGACATTGTTATATGTAATGATTACCAAAAAACACACAATTTTCACCCATGATATCAATAAGTCATCAAATACACTACTTTTTCTTCATCATTCAAGGAATAGCTTTAGGCTGCTGCTAGTCAATATCATTTTTCAACACTCATCTGACTAATCATGACCTTTATGGCAAGCTGTTGTAACCTGTACCACAAGCTATATATTCCCATTCAAAGAGAATCTGACTAGGGATTTGTAGATGTATTACAATGGGATAAATTATATGGAAATGTAAATAGGCTTCATTATCTTGGGACTTCATGAAAAAAGAAAAACCTACCCCATATAAATTATGTTCCAGGAACAGAAAACTATTCACAGAGGTATTCTACAGCAGACCAAATAAAATACACAGGTTATTTTTTGCAAGGTAAAAAGCAAAACAAAACGAAACGCACACACACACGAACAAAAACAGTTCTTCTTGTGAGATGGCCTCCATCACAGCATGCTAACAGACCTCAATCCCCACTGCTAATTAAGATTTAGCAGGGACAAGTCTTGTCCAAGGAGTGTATTGATAGTCAACACCCATATGGATAGATAAACTGCCAAATTACTTTGGAAAGGAGAGTCATGTCCAAGGATTAAGTAAAAGATAATTTGTATTCTAGCTTTTGTGGCTTCAAAGTCTGAACTCATTTACTACTGCAATAATCAGATCATCAGCCCTAGGAAAGTTCAGCTTAGTTCAAAACACTGACCTGCATTTTTATGGAGACTAACTTTAGAAGAGATTTATGTATATATTCAAGCAAACCTTTACCTGCACAAGTTTGATTGGATTCATCTTCGTTACTTCCACAATCATTAGCTCCATCACAGAGCCATCTCTTGGGGATACAGCGGTTATTCTTGCATTTAAATTGATCATCAGGACAGCTATGATTGACTGGGGAAGGGTAGGAGGATGGAGGGGGAGGAGAAGCAAATTTAATTACTTAAAATTGAAAACAATTACGGTTACTTTAAGTTATAGAAAACTTACAGTAATTAATATAGTACAATAAATGCCACAGCCTCTTTCATTCATTATTTTATAGTTTATAGAAAATATTAATATTTGAGGCTCTGTCAAAAAGTAATACTTTTATAGAAGACACCAAGTAATAAAATATCTCACATAAAATGAAATATAGACACTTGTTCATGTCTTCACTAAAACCAACTATATCACTATGTTCGCTTTCCCATCCTATATCACAAGGAACACAATTTCAGAATTGTTGCTGAAAACATTGAAAATAATCTCAAATTTTAACATGATATATAACAAGTATGTATGAAATAACTACATCACATATCAGAAATACATTTTCATAAGCCACATACTTTTTCAGTACTTTTTGAAATATTAGATAAGCCTGATTTTGTTATGCTTTGCCAGTGTTTCTTGGGACTGGAAGGAAAAAAAAATGCAACACTTGAGACTTGGAGTTGATGCTAAATATGAGATCCTGCATAATTTTAATAACAAAAATGACCATCCAGGGTTTCATTCCTAGTTCAAACAAATAACCATGCAACCACAAAATATACTGAGGACAAGACTGATCCTCATATGGGAAGCTGTGCACAGCTAAGGATTAAACCTCCAATATCTAAGCACAGCAGGAGGCCATCTTAAAGTTAACCTTCTGTGATTATTTTTCCTGCATCCTGGAGGCTAAATTCCTAACTGAATTGGCATGCTCCTCAGTATTTGTTTCACCACTTCACGTTCTTTTTGAAGTAATTTTCCTTGTGCCCAGTAGTTGCACTTCTGTATGATAAAAATAAATTTTGGTATTAGAGTTACTTAGAATTGGAAAAATAGCCATTTTATCATGCTGTTGCATAGCAAATGTATGCGTTTCCAGCCGGTTTCTATAAAACACTATTTTTAAAGTTGCTTAGGAGACAAAGTGGTTTTATCACTTTTTCAGAAAGTTTTTATTCATGTATAGTAAAAAAGAAAAAAGTAGGGGGGTAGCCTATGTTTCCTGGAATTTCAGCTTGATTAACATTTTCTACTGGCTTCAGGGAGTTTAGCAAAAATAGTTGCTCATGAGAATAAAAGTCATCCAATATATTAGAGGGTCAAAATTTTAAAGTAACAAGATTATGCAAAAATACTTTAGTGAAGCTTGATTAGGGACCTTTGCAATTTTCATCAATGATGTAAATCAGAATTCAAAAGGAGGCATAAATACAATCCATAGCCCTGTGATTTGGAATTGAGTAGCTAAAGAATAGAAAGTAGAAAGATAACAGAATTCAAGGACAAAGCTTATGAGTATTTAATATATAAATAATCCTCTGAAATGAATGACACAGTGCTAGAATATTAACCATGAGAACTCAGGATTATAATGCTGCTCAGAAAAAAAAAAAAAAATCACTGCAAGCTTAGAAAAGATCCCATATTGCTGGAAGTTGGCCAGAAATGTTGTTTTCATTGCTCCTTTTGTTTAATCCTGTATTCTCTACGTCCTGGGTGCTATGTTAGACTCTGAGACTATAAAGACACTAAAACATAATGTGTCTCCTCATAAAGTTGTCCATCTCTTAGATGCACCAGATAAGTAGGCATATAATTGAAATATTGTTTGGCACTACCATGATAAAGGAATATACATGAGATGCTTAGCTCCAACTGGGCTATACAGAGAAGGAGATTTTTCAATGTTCACAAAAGACTTCCCTATAAAGGTCATGGTAAACCATGGTGATTTCCATAGGCTGCAGTGTTATAGAGGAGAGGAAAAGAAGGGCATTTTTTAGAGATCTACCTGTAGTCCAACTTGATAAGAACAAAGAAGGTAAGTGTATGCCTGATAGGCATGTAAGGCTAAAAAAGCAAACATGAGTCATAACATGGTTATATGTGAATCAATGGATTTTAGAATTTATCTTGTTGGTTATGGATTTACTGGAATAATGAGATTAGATTTCATCTTATAAATACCACTCTGGAAGCTGTATTGAAAGTTGGCCTTAGTTAAAGGACCAAAAGTGGCAGGAATAATAGCAGGGCACTTGCTGAGTTAATCTAGGATAGAGGACTAATTTAGCCAGTGAAGTTGGAGAGGAGGTAAAGATGGAAAATTAATTATATGGAACTGAATATGGGTTATAAGTGAAACAGAAGACTGCAGGAGAAGTCCATGTATAGGCTTTGGTAATGGTATGGAAAGTGATAAAAATAATCAAGAAAAACATCCTGACCAAGAATTTTAACACTACAATGAACAGTACAAATGCAATGCCCCACATACTCATAGAAGAAATGAGTTTCTTTGTGAATTTGTGAAAAGAACAATCATACAGGGAGTAGCATGGACCTAAAGGACTAGTACATGACTATTGTGATAAAATACTTGTGCTCTGCACAGGTGCTCTGTCACTATGCAGGAAGCTGATACACTGGGCGCATTCACTAAAACCATGAATAAGCATTGTGAGTCAGAGACAATTAATGTAATTAATAAATAAAACATCATTTATGTAAAAAAAAAAAGTTGAGAAAAAAAAAAAACCTTTATCCTTAGATAAAATCGGTCCTCCCACTCTGAAATTTTTGTCTAATTGTATCAAGTTAGTATTTAAGATATTACTTAGGGATTTATACTTTATAGTAGAGCTATCAGTAGGATTGAAAATATGGAGCACATAATGTTGAAATCAGAGTCCGTATTTGAAAATTAAGGGAAGGTAGTATTATATTCATGTACTACTTACAACTTATGCATTTATATACACCTGGAAATATATTTTAAAACCTCATGGGGAGCCTGGGTAGCTCAGCAGTTGAGCATCTGCCTTCAGCTAGGACGTGATCCCAGGGCCCAGAATCGAGTCCCACATCGGACCCCCTGTAGGAACCTGCTTCTCCCTCTGCCTGTATCTGCCTCTCTCTCTTGTCTCTCATGAATAAATAAATACAAATCTTAAAAAAAGAAACTCAGATTCTTGGAGTTTTGTCCAAAAATAAAGAGAGTTGCATTATACAGATGTTCAGACCAATTCTGTCCATTCTTTTTTTTTTATTAAGATTTTATGCATTTATTTGAGAGAGAGAGAGAACAAGTGGTGGGGGGACAGGGAGCAGAAGGAAATGGAGAAGCAGACATCCACTGAGCAAGGAGCCCAACATGGGGTTCAATCTCAGGACTCCAGGATCAAGACTTTAGTTAAGGCAGACATGTAACCAACTGAGCCACCAAGGTACCCAATTCTGTCCATTCTTAACAAAAGATCTTTAAAATTTATTTTTATAATCTTGGATTAAAAAAAAAAAAGAAGAAAGACAAGAAAATGGAGGACCACCAATTAACTCAATTAGTTCAGCCATTCTAACCTGGAAAGTGCTATCAATTAAAAGAAAAACACTTTTCTTTTTAAAATAAGGTCTAGGTCAAATTAAAAGACTAAGGATACATATATACATAGCGTGCCTCTCTCCATATAAAAATATTTTTAGGTATCTCAAAACCATTCCAGTATGACTCTAATCAAATATATTCTCAAAACATTATTTAGTGTATTTCTCAAGATATCTTCCTTCCACATATGTGAGACCATGCCTTATCCCAACCAGAAACATGACACCCTTCCTATTGTGGGAAATGATAACCAGCTAAATAGAAGGCCAAGGGGAGAAAATCAAATCTTGAATTTCTATCTGAGTGCCCCATGTGTGTCTACCGTGTCCTGAGCTAGTGAAGTTAGGTAACAACATGTTCTAAACCCATGTCTGTTTCTTTGAATTTTCTTCAAGGCTCTGTTGCCAAGGAGCAATAGAGTGGATCATGACCTTCTGCACAAGTAATTCTGACTTGAGGGAGTTTAAATTGATTTTCCACATCTTTAAATTCAGAGACCCCAAAGGGTCTCCTATAGCAACCTTCTGACAATGGTGTGGTGACACTGATAGCACAAAACAGGGAAGGAGTGGACTTCTGGAGCACCCCAAAATGATAATATTAAAGTTGTAAAAGGACAAGAAAATCAGGGCCTTAAAACTGTGCAAGGAGACAACCTAAAGTCTATTCTCTATACAAAAGGATGACTAAGGGGGGAAAAATGGAGTTTAATTTTTCTTAGATGTTTTTAAATTTCACAAACTGCTCTGATAGTTCACATGCTAAAAGACTCAGGGAAATGTAATATTACTTGGAGGGAACATACAGCAATTTACTGAATCTTCATCACTTCCATCTAGACAGTCATCATCACCATCACATTTCCAGCGAGCTTGGATACAGTGTCTGTTTTTACAGCGGAATTCTCCAGCTTTGCATATGTGAGGCAATACTTCTCCAGGATTAACTAAGGTTAAAAATAAAACAAACAACAACAACAAAACAAAACAAGACAAGACATATGAACAATACTAGCTATATTCAGTTCATTACAATGTAAGCTTTGTTTTAATAACAAAAATTCTGATTCATTTCATGTTATCGAAAACATGAAAACGTCTTAACATTGCAATGACAACCATCTTTGGAGATGAGAAAAATTCAAGGTTTTCTGACAATAATTATTCTACTAAGAATTTTAAAGATTTATTCTAAACAACCATCACCAATATAATAAGTAATACCGACAATAACAACATACTATCACCTCATATTCCCTCTAAGTGTGTAGTTTTACTTTTTAAAGAGCTTTCATTGATAATCTCAATTATTATCATGACCTATTATAGGGCCACAGCAAAAATTTTTTTTCACCTCCATTTTACAGATAAGTACATCCCAAATTAATCAAAATGAAAAAAAATTAGACAGTAGCACAGCCACAATGGCTATATTAACCGTGCTGGTCTGCAAGTGGGAGAAAAATTCAGGTCTGGTTGGATATTCCTGGAGGTATTAAATTATGAAAAATGATCTCATTATACATCCGATTCTATATAGTGTTTTCTCTATATACCCCATGTTCTCTCATCAAATGTTAGGAATTCAGTTGATTGGGATTTATTCACAAATTGAAAGGGTGATGATGATGATGATGATGATGATGATGATGATGATTTTTTTCTCTTTGAGTGGATTTGATAGGAGTCTACAAAGAGGAATATGTGGGAATGGTTAAAATAAATGATTTGTCTTTCATGAACTGAAAAATATGTTGAATTTTCAAAAGCTAGTTTATTGCTAAGAGAAACAAAAGTTAATCTTTCTATAGAAATCCTGATGGCTTTAACCTTTATTTTGGATAAGTCATTTGGACTGAGGAACTGTCACAGAATCTATATACATGCCAATAATAAGGGATGTCAAGAAAATATATTAAGCATTTCCAGAATGCTTTGTGTTAGCGCTCCTTTAATCCTTGCATTTTCCCTGCTCCAAAGAATGGAAGAGGGAATGTGACTCTTGAACCATCACTGTGGAGAATCTGCTTCAAAAAGTTATGCAGTGAGGCACAAGGCTTTAGGGTTCCTGTGTTTGGAAAAGGAAATCCACCCATGAAATCCAGACTCCTAGTTAAGGTTTTAAGAGTAAAAACTAATCAGTGTGGTAAATGAACTATTCAATTTGAATAAAGGTAAGCCTGTCTTTTCTATCCCCTCTCAGACAAGTAGACACTGTCTGTAGAAACTGGCAGTAATTCTGTCTCCCTTTTTAATTCTAATCCTTTTCAGTAACAAAATGCTGAAGCAGCAATTTCTTTAATGATACAATTTCTGTAAAGTCACTTGAATGTAAAATAATAATAATAATAATAAAAATTGTAAATTGTTATCTGTATAGAACAAGTCCCAAATAGGAATTGATAACAAAATAAAAACAAAAAGGAAGATCGCTGGGTCTCCTAGTCACCCCAAGGATGTTCTTTATAGCAGTAACTGGGAGTGAGGATAGTAACTAAAGCAAAGTGGAAATACATTGGGATATGTCTGGGCCTTTGTAAGATAGAGCTTTTCTCTCAAAATCTCTAGAATTGATCACTGATGACACACAAACTATCCTTATTTTGAGTCTCAAGTTTGCTCAATTGGACCCTAATATTTTCAAGGGTGGGGTAATTTCTTCTTTGAATCCACATAAACTCAGCTTAAAACTGGGCATTTTTAATGAAGAGGATTTAGATTAATTTCTATTCCTTAATGATTAGGGCTAATGGTCAACAATCTCTCATTTCAAAAAAAAAAAAAAAAAAAAATTTGAGGATCCCTGGGTGGCTCAGCGGTTTAGTGCCTGCCTTTGGCCCAGGGTGTGATCCTGGGGTCCTGGGATTGAGTTCCACATCAGGGTCCCTGCATGGAGCCTGCTTCTCCCTCTGCCTGTGTCTCTGCCTCTCTCTCTCTCTCTCTCTCTCTCTGTCTCTCATGAATAAATAAATAAAATCTTAAAAAAAAATTCCAGTCAGACAAGAAATCTGATTTGAAATGTGATCAGCTTCCTCCAAACTTAAGTTCAGCTTTAAGATTTTCTTTAGTCTCTCTATAGTTGATGCCAAAGAAATGCTAGGTCTTTCTTTGACGTAGCATTGACATCTATGAAACAACTATGTCAGCTGTTTCATAGTTTGAGGATTGGAAAACCCAAGAAACCATTTTTTTTTTTTCTGATAACCTTCCCACCAATTTAAAAAGCTTAGCTTTCACATGGACTTTTGATCAAATAAACTCAACTGACAGTTTTAGGAAATGATCAAGGATATACATATACAAGAGTGAAATTATAGCTGCTTCTGCACAATTACATCTATACTAAAGAAAAGCAAGGTGTTTAGGAAAAGACAAACCATCCTCCCCCCTCAAACTAATATTTTAAACTAAATATTCTTTAACAAAAACAATTTGGAGATAATATCTTTAAGTCTGCTTAGAGTTTAAATGTTTTTCAAGTGATATTTAGACCATTATGGAAAGAATACAAATAGGCAAAATTCCCAAACTTGTTTTAAACACGTTTTCAAATATGTTTGGATTGTTGGTTATTTTTAAGTGATATTTACTAGTACAAAGGTGGTGATTTTCAAAAATATATGATGACAATGCCCAAAGTTTCATTTTCATTTTTCATAACAGTTACAAACAATTGTTTGAAAATCAATAGAGTCAACTTCCTGACTGACATCAGTCAATTTACTGATATTGATCTATATCAATGTCATTAGTATATACCATTATCATTTGTGACAGTAATTAGATATTGCTTATATCCATAAGAACAGATATAATCAAACATTCACAAATATCTTTGACATTTTAAAGTGTCTGCAAGTCTTCTAGGCCCTATAATTTGTTGAGTACGTGGCATTTCTCCATGGTATTTTCTAGAGCAGAGAGCAGTTTTTTTTTTTTTTTTTTCTTGGCCAAATGAGTAAAGATAACATCTCCCTTCAGGGCAAATGTTGGGCAGATTTTCTAGCAGACTCATGCTTAGGGTTCTTCAGTGTGAATACAAATTCACTGTGTGTGCAGAATTCACCTAGACCTTCCTGTGCATTGCTTCTGTATGATTTAGGGGTAGGTGGGGCAAGGAGAACGAATATGAACATGAAACTCATGCTGCCTGCTGGTGACATGAATAATAAAATCTTCTGTGTCTGATCCAGGAATTATGTGTCTTCTGTCAGAATCTATGAATCTTTGACAAATTCACATATTAGCTTGCCTAGGGTTAAATCTTAGACCCTTCAGAATTGTTGACATATTAGTAATTATTTTAAAGAATACTGGGTTCTCATTTCCAAAGTTGTTCAAGGTATATGACATTTAGTTTTTTTGTAGTCCTAACCCAAGTCTTCCAGATGTAGTATGTTACAAAGAAACCATGTTGTCAATGCTATCAGGAATATGCAGGACTTGTAATGATAGAAGAGAGATTATTTTTGTCCATTATCAAGAAAATATTTAATGTGATAGGTGATAATCTGGATAAGATGGCATTTTAGACATTAAAACAGCATGGTCTTTTTCCAAGCATTGACCTAATTCTGTGGAATTGGGAAGCAATGTCATTTATTTCAGCACCCTAGCTGATGGCCAGGGAATCTAACTACTTCCATGAGAACCAATGAGATGATGAAGCAAGTATATTTGGCATCACATAAGAGAGCCAATAGCACCTAGAAAAAAGATTAATATCCATCTACCTTGCAAAAGCCTCTATAAGAGCCATTTTATAGACCATTTTTATATATTTAATGTTTCCACTTGAAATTCTTAAATGTAGGAAGGACAATGTCACATACAGAACAGAATTCACTGAGAATAGAACCAGGCATAGAATAGACGTTAAAAAATACTTGCTGCTTAACTTACTGGAATTATCAGAGATTTAATTCTACATTACAGCCATTCATTATAGTGAGAAATTCTATCTCTGGGGACTATATAAGTACTTCAGGAAAATAGTATCACTTCAATTGGCTAAAAAGCTAATAAATAGTCTTCTATCATCATCCAAGATCATGGGGGAAGTTAGCTTAACTGAAGGAAAAAAATCTACATGTAAATTAACAGAAAGAGTGATAAAGTTTCCCCTCCCAAGCCAAAAAAATTGAACATACAGAAAAGGCTCCATGTATGTCACTTAGTTCCAATGTTTTTTTTTGTTTGTTTGTTTTTGTTTTTTTTAGTTCCAATGTTTAAAACAATTTTTTAAATTCTTTTTAAATTTTATTTATTTATTTATTTATTTATTTATTTATTTATTTATTTATTAATGATAGACACACACACACACACAGAAAGAGAGAGAGAGAGAGAGAGGCAGAGACACAGGAGGAGGGAGAAGCAGGCTCCATGCCTGGAGCCTGATGTGGGACTCGATCCCGGGACTCCAGGATCGCGCCCTGTGCCAAAGGCAGGCGTCAAACCGCTGAGCCACCCAGGGATCCCCCAGTTCCAAAGTTTAATGTGACTGATCCTATATAGCACTTGGGTGTTTGGGCTGACACATAGAGTACTTTTAATATATTAATAAGTGCTAGAATTGCAAGCTTTGCTTTAGAGTTCTACTTTGCACCGTGAATTTGAAAACTGATGTAAAACCTGTAATTCTACCTACCAGGGTCACTTCCAATAAAAATATTACAACATGATATCAGCAGTAAGAAAGTTGACAAAGTAATAAATGATCCTTTAATTTAACCAGGATCAAAAATAAAATAACATGAATCATAACATTCCCAGCAAGGACTCGTCAGGTCTCAGACATCCTATGATACCAGCTATTAGAATATTGAAATTAGAAGGTCTCCACATGACTCTTCCATGCACTACAAAAGGAAATATACATTCTAGAATTAGTTTCCAGTAAAAACTGGAGATTTCTGGAGTTAATATCCAAATCATAATGAAGTGAAGGGAGAAAACCTTTCTGGCTTATTTTATCTTAGTTTGGACTCATCTCAGATTTATCTCAGCTCAGAAATCAATACATATGTTCCTCACCTTGGTTTAATAAGCTGTGGTGCCCATGAACAAGTATGTATGTTTCTCACTTCACTTTTCTTCTTTTCAATCCCAGTGTGGTAATGAATCTAAGTATTTATTGTCTCCTCTGTCAACTGATGTTTTTGCTGTTGACCGTATCAAAATTATGATAATTTAGTCATAAAAGAATGAGAACTAATACAGAAAAAAAATAAATGAAGCTTTCCTGTGGTTCCTATACATTTTACATTAGGATGTACTTATTTAATAGATTGTTTTTGTATTTGGGGAGAATTTCTAACTATCTCTTATTTGAGCAGGGAGATAAAAGAACCTAAAAGAAAACTTGAAATTGCAGTGTTTTTAATGCCTTTATATAAGCTTGATTATGTAGGAAGGCAGTGCAAAAAATGCTGCGATGGGTTTTGAATTTCTCCTTTAGATCATAGCGGGATGACCTTTCATTAGATAGAGTGGTCTTCTGAGCAGCCAACCTAAGTGGTACATAATCTTCTGTGAGTTCCTATGCACAGAAGGCCATAAATATTCATCTGGATAGGGCTTCTAAACTTTTTACTGCTTTAAACTTTTTACTACACATTAGATTGCATATATCCTAGAACATAAGGCTTGTCACAGCTGAACAGATAAATGGCTTAGCCATAGTGGAGCACTGTTCTTGACAGAGGAATATATCTGGTGTTCCAGAAGGTAAAGAAGGTCACAGAGTACCACTGACATATAATTGTGCAATGCTACCCTTGGATGATCAATATTTTTAAGTTGCTCTCTTGGGAGTAAGGCACACTGGAAAATTCTGTCTTTTCTTTCAGGCCACTAAAGAGGAATTTAAAGAATTACTGTCTTATTTTATACTGTCTTATTATATTAGACAAAATTATCCTGCTATTAAAAAAAAGACTATCTTTTTTTAGAACTTTAACTTAATTTCTTAGGATTATCCATGTCCTCTTTTATTAATTTTGTATATTGTGTTTTTCTCCACAAAGCCACCAAAATAAATTAAAAACTCATTTGATAATTGATCAAGTGGGTAGCATATGCTTCTCCAGGGCAGTCAGTTCCAAGTTACTATGCTGTACCAGGTCTCATTTCTAGTTCTGAGAGGATTTTCTCATGCCACACAAGATTCACAAGGACAAAGACACTAGCCTACACTCATTCTTGATTCTTCCAGGTATGGCATTAGAATTCATCCTTAATCAATCATGTAGCATGCCAATATTTTTCAGCTGGGTGAATGCTTCTTCTGGCATAGCCTTATGCTGCAATTTCATTGAGAAACAATCACCAGTGTTTACTTCTGGTCTGACCTGACCAACTGCCAATGGGTTTTTGTTCAGTTCATGTCAATTCAATGGGGATGACTGGAACCAGGACAATCATATCTCAATGGTTATAGTATGTATTTTTGTTTTGCTTGTTAACTCAGATTACAGAGTTAATCCAGTTGAAATCAGTTCACAAAACTGTAATGAATCTCATCTGAACTAAATTAGAAGCTTAGAGGAATCAGCATTAATGAGAAGTTAGTGGCACAATCATATTTGTTCTACACCATACTCTGCAACCATGAACTCTATTTGTAGTCCTTTTGCACTTGAATTTCCTCATCTGAAAACTAAGGCTAACATATCCTTTTTAATTATTTTAAATTTAAATTAAATTTAGTTAACATATAGTGTATTATTAGTTTCAGGGATAGAATTTAGTGAATCTTCAGTTGCCTATAATACCCAGTGCTCATTACATCAAGTACCCTCCTTAATGCCCATTATCTAGTTATCCCACCCCCCACCCACCTCCCCTTCAGCAACCCTCAGTTAAGAATTTCTTAGGGTTTGTCTGTATCTCTGTTTTTATCTTATTTTATTTTTCTTTCCCTTCTTTTTTTATTTCTTAAATTCCACATATGCGTGAAATAATGTGATATTTGTCTTTCTCAGACTTATTTTGCTTAGCATAATACCCTCTAGTTCCATTCATGTCATTGCAAATGGGAAGATTTCATTCTTTTTTGATAGCTGAATGATATTCCATCGCATATATATCTTACATCTTCTTTATCTGTCAATGGACATCTGGGCTCTTTCCATATTTTGGCTATTGTGGACATTGCTGCTATAAACATTGGAGTGTATGTGCTCTTTTGAATCATTATTTCTGTATCTTTTGGATAAATACCTAGACATACAATTGCTGGGTCATAGGGTAGTTTTATTTTTAACTTTTTGAGCAAGCGCCATACTGTTTTTCAGAGTGGCTCCAACAGTTTGCATTCTCACCAACAGAGTAAGAGGCTTCCACATCCTCACTAACACCTGTTGTCACTGGAGTTGTTTATTTTAGCCATTCTGGTCAGTATGAGGTGGTATCTCATTGTGGTTTTTGATCTGTATTTCCCTAATGCTGAGTAATGTTGAGCATTTTTTCATGTGTCTGAAGGCTAACATATCCTTAAAAAACTTTTGTCATTAAAGGAATAGGAACTGGAATAATTTATGTAAACACACTGTGAATTGTTTGTAAGAAGTGAGTTATATGCTTACTCATGATTTTTCCCATTACAACTGAAAGAAACCTGGGCAAGTTGTATGCCATGTTAAAGATATAGCAGAGTTTTAAACAACCAAATGCAACAACGAATTCCCAAATAAGAGCCAGATGGTTATGTTGATTTAACATTGTTTATTGTAACAAGTATAGATAAGATAATCTTTCCTGTCTCGTTTTATTGCCTTGAGTTGCATCATCGATGAATTGTAGATATTAGAAAGAATACCAATAGTTGCAAAACAATTTCTTTCACCAGATGTATAATCGCATGTGTCCAGTCATGATAAGAAATTTCCTATCATAACTGCATGGCCAACACTGTGTATAGTATTTCTTTAAAAGCCAAAAGTCATCCAGTTTTTATTGACACAGAGATATTCAATGGTCAGTATCTTTTCTATATCAATGTTGATATAGAAATATGCCAATTCTTAAGAAATCCATAAGTTTTAAATGGGGCATAGAATGAAGGAAATAGAAAAGATAATTTGAAGGCGAATGATCCAGATAATTATGATTCACACAATTAAAATTAAAGAACTAATTAGAACATTTCAAGCTTAAAAAGTCATCTAGATAGATCTGATGTATACACTCTCCCTCCAACTTCCCACTATGAAAAACTAAGATGAAGGAGAAAAACTCACAAGATTCCCTAAAACTCAGCCTCTTGATTATTCGACTGACATTATCTTAAGGGAATTTTGACTTTTTTGCAAGACCAATAGGACAAGGTTTAAATATTCAGCTAGAAGCTTCTCTAACTTATACCATTAAAAATTGAATAAGCCAATCTCTATTTAGGTTAAAAAAAATAGAGACTGTTTGCTCATGAGTACTGACTATAATGTCTGTGCCTATCAAAAAAAGGAGATACTTGCACGTTAGCTTCTATCCTTGAGAGGAAATCTGAGGGTAGAGCAAAGGAAGGATGATGCTTGTGAGAGGTCCATAAAGAGTACTGTGTGTGTGTGTGTGTGTGTGTGTGTGTGTACACACACATTTCATCTGTTCAAAATGTCAGAGTTATTCAGCTGGGATAGCAAAAAAATCTCATTTTATGCCAGAACAATAACTTTAGATGAATCTGTGGTAGACACTAAAAATTGAACTTGGAAATGTACATATAAACTATACCTTTCTCTTTCTCAATAACCAAGATAAGATTTAGTCTATCAGACAACCATACAGATTTTATGTTGTTCAAAGTAATGCTTAATTCTGTCTATTGACAAACTATAGGTCTTTATAGATTTCTTCTTATGATACATAAACAATAAAATAGAAATCAAAAAATTATACCACAGAACAAAAGAAGGAAACCACCTGAAGACTCGAAGAAAGTAAACTTCTGATAATTATGTTCTATGGAAAATTGTCTTAACAGACAATTTAAAAATCCTAACAGTGAAAAAAGTTTGCCCAGAGAAACATAATTCATAATTGTACTCTCAAGTATATTATTCCAGAATAAATTAAATAGTATTTCCAGAATTTGGAGAAATTTATGTTTAGCCAAGAATTAATTTCCAGAATTGTCGATCGTATATAAATGCAAATGAGGCCTATTTAGAAAACACAGGAACTCTACAGTATGTGGTCTTTGTGCTCCTCTTGAAAAAACAACTTCAAGAAATATTTATCCTAAATATCAGTGGATATTAATAAACAACAAGGAATTGAAGTTTGAATCCTAAGCAATATACTAATAGAGCACTGACTCAGATCTAAAAGAAACTATTATAAAATTGATCAACAAACTAGCTATGCATGTCAAACATTTTATAAAAAGACTTTCTGATTGAAGATTCAAAATAATATTCCTTGTCAGAAATCCTAAATTACAATAAGGAATGAAATTGAGGAAAATAAAGAGAATAGTATAAATTTTTTTAATTTTATTTATTTATTTGAGAGAGAGACAGAGATAGCAAGAGAGAGTAGGAGTGGGGAAGAGAGGGAGAAGCAGGCTCCCCACTGAACTGGGAGCCCCATGTGGTGCTCCATCCCTGAACCCTGGGATTATGACCTGAGCTGAAGGCAGACGCTTAACTGACTGAGTCACCCAAGCGTCCTGAGAACAGTATAAAGAAAGTCAAAGTTCTCATCTCAAATAGTTAAAATTCAAAATAATACTAATAAGATTTAAAACTGGTGGTATTATTACAAATGTTTTAAAAAAATGTAACAAGCTGACCATGGACTATATGGTAAAATACAAAACAGATCATAAAAAATAAAGAAATACACAAATAGTCTAGAACAATCCATCAGATATAACACCAATATTAAGTAGAAATATGAAGAAAAATGGTTTAAAAATTGTGTTTACAAGGATTATGTAGTCACATGATAAGATGCTTATGCTTCTAAGTAAAAATAAAGTACAGTGTAAGTTATACTGTGATATGATCCAAAATGTCTAAAACTGCAATATAACTAAGAATTCCGTTTCCAAAATAAAATAATTTGGGGTCTAAATTCCAAATGTCCTATGTACTAATTATGTAAATTATGTAAAGTTATTATCCCTCAAGTCCTGCATTCTGAATAATAAAGTGAGCTAGTAATAGTATCTTCCTGAAATGATTATTGTAAGGGTTAAAGAAGACCATGAAATTTTATCATAAAATCTCACATCCTATATTGAATTCAATAAATTTTACCTACAGTTATTATTAGTAATGAAAATTAATCACCTCCAGGGATATATAATCATAAGAAACAACATCAAAATGTCTTAATAGATTATTGTTGAATTGTGGCATTATGGCATGATTTTTCACTTAAATTTTTTCTGTGTATTTCTCAAATGTTACTATGTATTAAGTTATTTTAAAAAATCCCTTATCCTCAACATTTATTTAGAAGAAATAAAACATTTCAGATAGGTTGAAATCTTATCATACTTTTCTCTTCTTCTGCCTCCCCTAGACAATAATTATAACTGATGAAAAATGCATTTATTTATGTACTATTTAACATTTGTGATGGTTAATTTTATGCGTCAATTTGAATAGGCCTTAGAGTGCCCAGAGGTTGGGTTAAATATCATTCTGGGTGTGTCTGTTAAAGTGTTTTTGATGAGATTAGCATTTGGATCTGTAGACTACATTAATCAGGTGAGTGGCCCTCATCCAACCAGCTGAAGGCCTGAATTGAACAAAAAGGCCTGTCTTCCTGCACATAAGAGGAATTCTTCCTGCCTGACTACCTTGAATTGGGACATTGGTTTTTTTCCCCTGCCTTCAGAGTTCAACTGAAACACTGGCTCTTCTTGGGTCTTTAGCCTACTAGCATTCAGACTGGAGCTATACCACTGATACTCCTCAGTTTCTAACTCATTGACTATGAATACCAGGAGTTGTCATCCTCCATAATTGCATGAGCTAATTCCTTATAACAAATCCCTTCTATATATTTATATCCTATGGGTTCTGTTTCTCTGAAGAATCATGAGTAACATGCAAGTCAAGATCAAATTATTCCATAAATGTTTATATAGTACTAAGTACCTAATACATAGCATTGCTCCTATTGCCATGGTGAAGGGACTTGATATGATGTATAAAGAGAACAAATTTCAAAAGAGTCACATTGAAATGACAAGATGCAGTAAATTGAGGAAGGTCAGTAAAAGTTAATAAAGTGCCTTTAATCCAGGTCAATCAATCCAATTAATTCAGTATTTTGATAAAGTCTAGAATTCCCCTAAATCTATTTTTTGCCTCCTTCGCTTTCAACAAAGATAGATAACAGAGCTTGCCCTACGGTGAAGGTCCTTAACAATTTTATGAAATATTTTCTCCTGTGGTGTGGCATATGTATATATATATATATATATATATATATATATATATGTTTTGCTTTGCTTTTTTCACAAATGCTCTGGAAAACTTCATCATTATTCAACCTTTGTTTTAATACAAATGAATTCCGTTAATTATTTGTAGTCTAAAAAGAAATATACCTAAGCGATTCTCTTAATTCACTTTCCAAGATTGATTTTAATTCCTTTGGTTTCATCTGTTTTTTTTTCTCCTAAAAGACATATATAATCAATGAGAATAACAAACACACAAACAAAACTTACATGTGCAAGTTGTCCCGTTTTCATCTAGAAGTTGATTATCAGCACAAGCACATACTCGACCTCCTGGAATGGCTAAGCACAGTGTACTACAGCCCCCATTATTTACTCGGCACATATTATCACCTGCAAAAGGAGGGAAGTGAATACATCAGAGAACTCTGATTCTATCCAAACTCAGCCAGTTCAGGTTCACACTCTTTCTAGGAGACATACACAGGCATAAAGATATACACATATACATGCATATGCATATTACATATTCATTAATATATTCAGGATACCTACTGAATCCTAAATAAAATTCAGAAACATTAAAAAATATATGATGCACTGGGAAATAAAAGGAATGTGCACGTTGGTTAGAAGAGATAGAGGTATGTGTGTAGATAAGTACCAGGAAAGAGGAAGGTTACAGGACATGATGATGATGATGATGTCAAAAAATGGAAGACTGTTCATTAACATATTGATAGTTATAATTATTGGAAATCTATAGTCATCAGCAGGAGGGATATTTATTTATTATGTATATATTTATAGATCATGTATATATTTATGTATTATTATATATTTAATTTAATTTTTCTAATGAACTTCTAAGATAGATTTATCTCATTTGCAGATGGGATTACTGGTGAGATAGGGATTAAATGACTTTTCTAATGCCTAGAAATTAATAATCTTTATATTAAATAATGATTTAGAATTAGGTGTTATTGTTTATTATCATCATTTCTAAATAATCAGAAACATAGATTTTTCTTAATCTAAAATTCCTGCTTTTATACTCTTAACTTCTTTGTATATGACAAAATAAAATTAAATCAATAAAGGACAGACAAAATAACAGTGAAAACAGCATAATGAGATATCCTAGATTAAATTACTGTGGAAGCAAATACTTTTTAAAAAAATCAAATATTCAAGGAAAACAAATGAAGAGTACCTTTTAGAATTAAGTTCAAGATAGTGGTCTAGGTGTATTATAACTGTCAAAGAACAGTAATAAAGACACAAATGATATATGAAAACATTTCACAAGCCTATAATAAAATATCAGTGCTTACTACTTGAAAAGCTACATGCACCCATATGTTTATTACAGCATTATTTACAACAGCCAAGACATGGAAGCAATCTAAGTGTCCATCAACAAACAAATGGATAAGAAAAACATGGTGTATACACACACACACACATACACACACACACATATGCACACACCCTACAGAAGAATATTATACAATCATATAAAGGGGTGATTTCTTGCCATTGTTAACAACATGGATGGATCTAGAGGGTATTATGCTAAGTGAAATAAGTCAGACAAAGAAAGACAAATACCATATGATTCTAATCATAAATGTGATCTTTAAAAAATGAAAAAACAAAAAGCAGAATTAGAACTATAAATACAGAGAAAAATCTGATGGTTTCCAGAGGGAAATGGGTGGGTGACTGGACCAACTGAGTGAAGAGGAATGAGAGAGAAAGGCCTCCAGTTATGGAATGAGTAAGTCATAGGAATAAGAAACAGAGCAGAAGAAATACAGTCAATGATATTTTGATAGCAATGTAATAGGACAGATGGCAGCTGTACTTGTGATGAACTTTAGTATAACATATAAACTTATCAAATCACTAAGTTGTACACTTGGAAACTAATGTAACATTGTATGTCAACTATACTCAAATAAAATGAGAAAGTAAAATATTGCTGTTTATAGACCTTAGTAATTTAACCTTTGTTAATAAAGCGTCTTTTATTTCTAGCAAATAACAGAATATGTAAATCATCACCACAAAGGAATCCCTACTGTTTCATTTTATCTAAATCTTCATCAGAATGGTGAGAGGAAGAAATCCCCTTTTCCATATGCTTCCTGGACTCTTCTCAGAGTTTTATCATAAGTGAAGTTAGAAGCATCTGACCCTAATATGAAACACATAAGCCAATGGAGATTTTCTTTATCCTACTTGATGGAGAGATAATTTGACTTGTAGTTGGAAGAGAAATTAGACTTTACATTCTTTCTAAAGGTTGGGTGAAAACTAGTAGAATGGGATCTTGAGTCCAGATCCTGATTTCATCTAGGATAATTTCAGAAAAATCAACTTTGAATGATGTCAATCAATCCTAGGAAAAGATAAAGTGTGTCTTTTCTCCCTTGAAGAATTATATACTCATTAAAAATTTTTACATTTGCCTTGCTTTGAAGCTACTTTGTGTGGTGTGTGTGCTTCTGTGTGTGTCTTAACTTAATTAGGAGTGTCATTTGGGTTATTTTTTGATGGTGATTATTATCAAAATGGAAAATTTGGAAAGATAAATTTTGTGATGATGGCCCTATCACTATAGGTAAATTTTACTAGACCTACACAATAATGTGTTTAATAAACATATCATACATTAAGTAAAAATTACTGTGTTTGTTATACTAGTGTTTTGTAATATGAAATCTCTGAATCCTGGGTTCTATAAGGTAGTCAAGAACTTCATTTTTTTTAAGTTATCAATAAAAATTTATCAGTGATAAAACTACAATGGCTACAGAAAAGACATACACTTTCTAAAAGTATAGTGGTTATATAATTTTCATAAAATTGGCCACATAAATTAGTCACAAAAAAATACTTCATGGTCAGACAAACCTGAATTTGAATCCCAGTTTATCCCTGGCTCATTGTTTCCTGAGGGCAAATGGCTACATAGGCCTGATCCTTGGGGTTTTCAATGCACGATAAAAACAAATAATATCTACCTTAAATATATTTTATGAGATTCAAATAAGAATATTTAGCCCATTTCCTGGTAGTTAGAATTATAGTTAATTATTAATTAAGTTCATATATTTGGCATAGAAGCTAGTCTATTATTTTTAATTCTATAATTTTATATTAAAAACTATTCATTAACACTTGTTATTTTATTTTTTCCTATTTTACTTATTTATTTATGAGAGAACCAGAGAGAGGCAGAGTCATAGGCAGAGTGAGAAGCAGGCTTCTCACAGGGAGCCTGATGTGGGACTCTGTTTTAGACCCTGGGATCATGCCTTGAGTTGAGGGCAGATGCTCAACTGCTGAGTCACCCAGGCATATACCTCATTAACTCTTTTTAGATCCTGCACTTAGTTTTGATGATTCCATTCTCTAAAACATGTGGGAAAAATTAAAGTGTGCCTCTGAACCTAGAGAATAAACAGGAGAAAGTATGTTAGTTTTATACAATTGCTGTACTTTATATGAGAAATTTCAGGAGAGGATTTTAACAATGTTTCTAGATATCTAATGTAAATGAAAAAAAAAACCCACAAAGTTTAATTAAATCAGAAGAAACGACAGTAGCATATGAGAAAAAATGTTTTGGAATTATTTAGGAATTCATTCCTAGGGGTAGTTTTCTCTTTAGTATGGTTATATATCTACCTTCCTGAAATTAGCTGCTATATTAACAAATAATTTGATAAGAGTCTCTTCTGATCTGGAGAGGTCAAATTAGCTGACTAATTTTCTGACACCGAGTCTAAAAGAGTTTAGATGTTACATTAATATGAATATGAATGTTACATTAATAACATTCCTGGATTTTTTCCCTGGTATTACTGTGGGGTAGGGTGTGTGTGTATGTGTGTGTGTGTGTGTGTGTGTGATATTATCTAGCATCTATGTATATATCTGTATATACATATATATATTCATAGATACATGTATAAATACTCATGTAAGTTTACATAAGGTATGTAGTCATATAAACCATAGTACCTCAGAGACAGAAAATACAAGGCCATATGAGACTAGTTTATCACATTCAATGAAGAAATTGTGATCTGTAACTATGTAGGAAGCTGGTTTTCTATTCAATTGCAACTATTTTATTCCTATAAAAATAATATAACAAAATACTATATAACCAAATTTTGTGTGCCACTATTTGTTTCTAAATTTTTATTAATATCTTGTGTTCACAAGATGCAAAAAAGAAATATCACTCTCTCATGATTTTCACTAAGAGAACATTATAATATAGTAAGATAACATGTCTGTATTTGAATATCTGTGTGCATAATCTACCCATTCTGGTTAATTTAGTAAAAAATTAAATATTTAGATCCTAAGTAGGTTATCCATTTCAATATCTATTGAGTAAATGAAAAATATGTTGGCCAGACATCTCTCCATACTATATAATTGATTCAAAAGATCCACTTAAGTAGTATTCAATCCTTAGCTACAAGAAGACTGGGTAGGAAACTCAAACTAATTGATTATTTCACCTAAGTTTATGAAAAATAATCCATCAACTTGCCCAAACACATTCTTTCAGTAACACAAAACATAATGGTTTCTACAATAAAAGTTACATAAAAAGTTTAGTAATTAGGGCTAAGCTTTCATTTTAATGTGCCTTTAATTGAACATTTTTAAAAAGTACTTTAAAAAAAAAGTATTTTCCATCCAAGAGATAGCATTGAGCAATTATATGTCAATGGCACTGTCTAGAACACTGAGCAGATTTCCTCATGAAACACAGGGAGTACGTTCCACATAGTCCTACCAGAGGCATGTGCTCCCTTGTATGTGATTGTGACACATTATTCCTTTGAATATTTACTTAACATGTTTATATGAAAGGAAACTTTAACAATATGCCTCTTTATAGAGAAGTGATAAAGGAAAATTAATATAAAATATGTGGGAGGCACACATTTTCTAATTACAATTAGTAATCCAGTGATTTAATCCTTATAGGAATTTTATGAAGAAAGCATTTATTTTTTTTTTTCAGGATTTTATTTATTTATTCATGAGAGACACAGAGAGGCAGAGACATAGGCAGAGGAGAAGCAGGCTCTCTGCAGGGAACTCAATCCCAGGACCCTGGGATCATGACATGAGCCAAAGGCAGATGCTCAACCACTGAGCTACCTAGGTGCCCTGAAAGCATTTATCTTTGTTGACCTTTCACGATATGTCTTAAGTTTTCAGAACAAAAAGTGTTCGAATCTGAGTTTAAGCCCAAAACCATTTTACAGTAAGACAGGTATTATCTCACATGTTGCATTTAATTCACCAACTTTCTAAAGCAACTAGAAGTTTGAAGAAAATGAAGATTTGAAAACATCATGGAATTTGACTAGAGGGAGTTCAGCAATGGCATTCAAGATTAACAATTTTTATGAGAATGGAAATGGGAAATGGAATTGTATACTGATTACTTTAATAAAATCCAGGATATTAATGTTTGCGATATTAGAACAACAATCAGGCAAAGAAGATCCTCCAGGAGATGAAAAGGGTTATCCCTTTTCAAGGTCTTGCCCCCAGTTCAGTGTAGACACTCAATAATGTTTGGGAAGGAAGGGGGTAAGGAGTAGGATTGACATGAATGTAACAACATATTACCATTTTACCTATCTAGACAATTGTCATTCTTCTTCATTGCTGGTCCACAAATATAGCTTATACCACCTCGAATAAATTCACTTTTATTCTTTTTAAAGATTTTATCTTTTCTTAGCTATTGAAACTTCTCACTTTATACTTCTATTATTTTATAAAATTGCACTTGTATCCCAATGAGGCAATTTTAATACCGTAGGTGGGGGGGCGGGGGGAACATGAAGCACTTCAATAATTTGCTTTTAAAATCTCTGATTTAGCCAAAATATCTTTTAAAAAAATCTCTTGCTGCTAGATAATTTTCTATTGACAATATACACATTTAAAAACTCAGGATATTATTTTTTCATTCTAAATTTATTGAAATGTATACTCATTAAATTTTCACAAGAATATCACCATAAATGAAAGAAACAATGACTATTTTGATTCATAACAAAAATCTATCACATAATTTACTAAGCTGTTTTCTTTGTTTAATGCCTAAATTCTGAGTCATGCAATTTGTAGATGGCCTGATAAGTATTAAAAACTCATGTAGATAAAACATACAATGACATTACCTGACTTTTATAAGGCATGAATATCATGGTAGGTTATTTCCCTTTCATAACAACTAATATAATTAAACATTCCTTAAATTGACATGAAACTAATCAGATAAATATACTAAAATACTTTTTTTGCAATACTCTTTTCATTGTATGACTTGTTTTAAAATAGTTTTACATAATACTCCTTTCCCATGAAAAGTTGTTCTCATTGCTCACAATACTTAACCTTAGAACATGAAGTGGATTTTTTTTTTTTTTTAGCTTTAACAGTCTTTTTCAATCTTTTTCCTCTAAATAATAAGAAGATGACTTGAAAAAGGAAGCATTTGGAAAAAATCTTGAACTTCACTAAAATAGAATTCCCAGTTACTTGCTCAAGCTATTTTGAACAATAAATAATAGATGTTTATGGTAATAAAGTCTAAGATTTGATTGACTTGGGAGTGACTAGACCCTTTTTAATCATAAAGCTTCAGTGACACCATCAAAATAAAACCTTTTGCAAATATTGTGAAGTATTACTGTAGGTAAAACCCAGAATAAATTTTATATGGTTTTTAATACCTTGTTGCTTTCGTGGATCATAAATCTGAAGCCCAAACAGGGGTGGTCTTTCACGCCTCAGTAATGTCACCTCGTTCGTTATCAAATCTAGTTGAAAAATGGAACCGTTCATATAATCAGTCCAGAACACATAATTCCCATGATGCGACAGTCCAAAAGGATGGTTCAACTCTTTCCCACTGTAAACAATCTGTAAAATATAAACACATTGTGAAAAATCAGAACTGATCTTTAAAAACATAACTAAATATTTAGAGAAAATGATATTAAAATAAGTATAGCAGATAATGATCTAATATCTTAACTCATGTTTGCTCTCAGTGCATTTGAAAAACAGATTTCACAATGTGAGCATATTTTTTTCTGTTTTTAGGATATGTTATTTGAAGGATATTATTTATATTTCATCCATTTAAAGCCTCTCATATATGACATTACTCATATGGTCAAGAAATGAACACATTAAAATGACTTTGTCTGACATTCTCCCCTGTTTCTTTTCTTTATGATATTCCAGTAACATAACCTGGAATAGAATTTGATCTGAGTAATTAGTGTCATTATGTGTATTGTGATATTACTTATGAAACAGCCAAGGACTAGATCATGGTCTTACCACATTGGGAATGAAAGGGATTCTCCTACTTAATTGGCCAATGCAAATGGAAGAAATCTAGGAGATGAATGGCAGGGAGGGAAGTAAAGATTTTAATTTTGAACATATAAACATTTATTAGTAGTAAGTAGGTAAATAAGACTCATTGGCTAATTTCAGTCTGATTTTCTTTGTTGTATTTTGTTTTTGTTCAACTGGAGCAATTGTAGAAGAGGAATAAAGAATCACACCTTCAATAATAGTACTTTTTCACCATTCACCATTTATAAAATGATATTATATACAATATGAAAAAGCATTTTGTACTTACTCCATTGAATATTAAAAAAATGAAGAAGTTATCCAAATAACATAGGGTTAGAAATTCAACTTTTGCTCCTTTTTCTGAATTCTTCATATCACATACTCATATACTGAATAATTAAGACAGTTTCTTACCTCTACTTTCTCACTTCCATGAAGGCTGAATATGCTAGCCAGTACAATATTTTCTATGTGGTGTACATATCAATATCTTTAAAGGAATCATATATATTTATTTGACACCTGTTAAGTATGTGACATTAGATTAAATGCCAATCAATTTTACTACTTGAGGGAACATACTAAAAGCACAGTTAGAGTCAACTAATGATTGAAGTAGCCTTAACTGATTAATGTACTGCTTATTTCTTAAACAGAATTCATAATGAGTAGGCTTGGCCAACTATGCAGTCTTCCTTTCCAAAAAGAAAGACATATAGTATCAACAGAGGCATTTTAATAATTTCTAACATTCTACTTTCTATTATTTAACAAAAGTGTTGAAGCCAGTTCATAATGTTATATCCACTTGGGTTTTTATAAGATGAAATGTAGAGGCGATGTTTTGTCAACACTGCCTCTGTTGGCACACAATCAACTCCATCCTCAATTTTACTCAAGAATTTCAAAATCATTTTGCAATGATCCTACCAAAAGAGGCAAGAGGAAGTTGAGATTTGTTCAAAGTAATAGACCTGAAGTTCAGTTTATTTTTGTGTTTCAATTCCAATGTCATGAAGCTCTTTATTCAAATAAATGCAGGATAATTACTTTTTCATATTATGTAGGTTAAATTTCACCTGCAAATATTAAAGATACTGGAATAGAGTTGGGTTGCTTGGTCATAGCAAACTCATCAATAATGGAGGAAAACTGCATTTTAAAACAGCTCTGATATCCTGAGAGCTACTTTTTAAAATCCCACAAATCCTGGCATACCACAGTGAGCTGGTCCTGGTCTCCCGGAGGCAAGCGCCAGCTGCACTGCTTAATGCTCAGCCTCCTTCAGCCACCCCACAGAGACTACTGGCAGCCACCTCAGAGGGGTAAAAATAAACTTGAAAGTATTTTTAACACAACAACAAGGCTCTGTGAAGAAGCAGCCTGTGAGTTAAAAAAAACAGCAGTATTTGTCTTTTACCTTCCTGTGAGTTCCATTCAAAAACACTTTTTCAATATGATCATAATAGGCGTCACACCAGTATAATGTGTTGGTGTGAAAGTCCAGAGTTAAACCGTTTGGCCACAGCATCTTTGAAGTCACAAAAATCTGCCGATTGAAGCCATCCATCCAGGCCTTCTCGATCCTTCCCACGCTGTCATCTATTTCATCTTCCTCCCAGTCTGTCCAATACATCCAACTAGGACGTCACAAACAAGAGTGCACACATGTTATTTCAACCAGCCCCCATACAGAGGGACGCTTCTTTAGATTGGGCACTGCCATAACATCTAATTACATTCTGATTTCTCCTCCTACCTAAATCTTCATCTACCAAAGGGAGGGGGCATCTGTGGAGTCCTCAGGGAAGCACAGATGTGTTCAGTGAAGCCAGTCTGCTCGGCCACTTTACAGAAAACCCACTGCCACCATTACCACACTTACTGTCCTCATACACTATTGAACCTAACACTAAGTGCCAGATATTTATTTTCTTTGGTGTTGATACTGAGTTTGGAAAGTGATTTTCGAGGCATTACTATTTTTAAATGTTGTCCACTTTAGAAAACATAAAATCAATTATGTGATTGAAAAGCAGATCAATCGACTGACATGAGAACTCGTGGTGCCGTTAATGACCTCCTCCAGGCTTTATTTAATCTTAGATGAATTATTATTTATTATTTTTTTAAGACAGGCAATTGAATTGTCTTTGTACTGAAGGGTATGGTCACACTGGGTTTATTTGGCCAAGTCTAATTTGTCTTCCTCCTGCAAATTATCTATGCTTTATTGCTCCTTATTATAACCTCAAAACCCACAGATGATGATTTAGCTGCACATGAGTTTAATAACATCAGGTTGACTGACCTTGAGATTTTGAGTTTTAATTTCTTTCTCAAACAAAAGCTTCTGCCTTTTAAAGACAAGTCTTTTGTGTTAAGCTGTAAGGGGGTGGGGGGGTGAGTTAACTTTCCAATTCCCTCATGAATAAGGTTAAACCCCTCCACATGTGCTGTTCTAGGGTCATGTGAAAGTTCCGGAGTTATTAATTAAAGTGTGGGTTTTAATTCGGTCACCTCATACACAACTTTCCAAAGCTCTAAAGCTTTTCTAAGCTGCTGACCCTAGAAATGGCCTTAGTTGATCATCTGCCACCCATTTAGGTCCATTTTGTGGACCCTAAATAATTCCTGAGGTAATTTGGGAAAAATCTGTATCCATGACTAAAAATCCTACTGCGATCGAAATGAAGATTTGGGAAACCTGAGGATGTGACACACCATCGATTATTTTATGCTAGTTAAGCTTTTTAAAAATGCCCTTAACAGTTTAAAATTATGTTGCTATATCTTTTTAGATCTGAGGAAATAGATTGAGATGGGTGAATTTTATTATGTCAAAATACATTGTAATCCTAGAAATAAACATGCATATATGTTTATCTTGCATCCAACATGTTCTTTGAGTGGTCTTATTATTGGAACAAATTAAGAATAAATGAGATGGTCATTCCATTTGCTCTAGTCCTCTGTTAGTTACATATGACTAATTGACTTCAACTGTATAAATCAACTATGTAAAAGAGAAATATACAACTTTTTTTGTCTCCATTAATACTTTCATGAAATTTTAAATACATTTAGTCAATGCAGTTTTATTGTTGTTGCTAATTTACAACTTGTTAAATTTGCAATTATCTTCCCTCTAGCTTTTATTTTGACCACAGTCACACACTTTTTTTTTTTTTTTTTCTCCAACCCAAATTGCATATGTGTACAGACATACATACATGAGGGGTAATTCTGGATAACCTAAGCCTAACTTTTATTGTTTTGCTATTTAAAGAAATCATTGCTTGTGATCTGATTCATTATCTATGATTATTTTTATCCAAACAGAATATAAGAAAACAATTTAAACAAGGGTGCCAGTCTCGAGGCTAGGTATGTGATCATCTACCAATTTCATTAGGTTACAGAGTTAGATTGTGGAAGCCTTATAATCAGTATGAAACATGATGATTCCTAAATACAGAATTTTTTAATGTTTAACTTATAAAACAAGCAGACACTAATATAAATCTTTTTATATGTGGGACTCAGGTATCCATTAAATAAATATTAGGTTAAGTGAGACTTCTGCAGAATACAGCAAGAAAACTTGCACCTCTATTTTTCAAGTCCTATTCAAATACAATTATTTGATGAAGTCTATTTCTACCCTTTCTGTCAAAATAAAGTCTTTCCTTTGTGTTCTAGGGACATTTAAAAAGATTTTTTATAGTATTTGTAGCATGTATGCCTTGTATTACATTTAATAGTGTTAAATGTCAGATGGTTTCAATTGAGAATTAATATAATTAAGGGCAGGGATTATTTCTTATTTATATTTGTACCCTATAAGTACTGAGCTTGCATTTGTTGATATTGATCATATCCCCAAATTAAATTGTATTATGTAGTAGTCAATCCTAGACATACTTAAATCCTTAAGCCATGAAAGTAACATAATGTTACTGTTAAAAAAAACTTGATTTATGGGGTACCTGAGTGGCTCAATCAGTTAAGCATCTGCCAGCAGCTCAGGTCAAGATCCCAGGGTCCTGGGATCGAACCTCAGGTCTGGCTCCCTGCTCAGGTGGGGAGTCTACTTCCTCTCCCTCTCCCTGCTGCTCCCCCTGCTGGTGTGGTCTCTCTCTCTTTCTCTGGGTTAAATAAATAAATAAAATCTCAAAACAAAACAAACACAACACAAAAACACCTCAATTTAATGCCGATGTAATAGCTACTATTAACTAGAAAGCATGGCACTATTGAGATAGGGATACCACAGACCATGTTTGGAGGCAAATATACATTCAGCATTGAGCATATTTACAACAGATAATATTTTGAGAAGTCAGAACTGGAGACACAGGTGTCTAAGTTACTGATATAAATTATGAAGTGTGAAATTATCATCGGAAGGAGGGAATTCATCTGCAGCTATCAGCTTGAGAAACAAGTGCCATCATAACCAATTCCTCCTCCTGCTTTATCCCCATTTCTATCACTGTTGACACCTGCCAGTTGTATTTTCAGTGTCTCTTTCCTCAATCCTCACTTGTCTATTCCCATTACAAATGCTACAATCTGTCTTTTATCCCTCTTCAATGGGAACTTCTAACAGGTTGGCCACATAGAACTATCACATTTCAATTACTTGTCTTTCTAAGTCATGAATTGAAAAATGTGACTGTTCTCAAGACCTTCCAATTACTTGTTGTCAGGGAAAAAAACAAAACAAAACAAAAAAAAAAACAAATATCTTTTAATCCCAACAATGAAGATTTCTGCATATGTCTAATTTCATCTCCTATGCATGTTCTGTCACATGCCCTCTGCTCTAGACTTAATGAACCCATCTCATCTCAAAACTGCCATTAACTTCCCTGCCTCTGAACAAGTACTTACATGTCCCATCAGAGTACAGTGACTAACCTTATGACTCCACATCCTAAGCCCCTGAGATTAAATCTACTCATTTGGAAATCCTATTCAACCTCTAAAACTCAAGTCTGAATTGAGAGCCTCAATGATTTTCTGAAGGGCATTATTTCATTCTATTTTTTATAGGTAATGTGTGTGTGTGTGTGCGTGTGTATATCAAGCACATCAGCTCATTTTTTTAAAGATTTTATTTATTTTTATATTCATAAGAGACACACAGAGAGAAAGGCAGAGATATAAGTAGAGGGAGAAGCAGGCTCCTTGTGGGGAACCAGATGTGAGACTCGATCCCTAGACCCCGGGATCACCCCCTGAGCCAAAGGCACATGCTCAACCACTGAGCTACCCAGACATCCTCAAGAACATTAGATTATAAACTCCTAACTCTGGGAAACGAACAAGGGGTAGTGGAAGGAGAGGTGGGTGGGGGGAATGGGGTGACTGGGTGACAGGCACTGAGGGGGGCGCTAGACAGGATGAGCACTGGGTGTTATACTATATGTTGGCAAATTGGACTCCAATAAAAAACATACAAACAAAAAAGATTATAAACTCCTTGAGGACAATTACTGTTTTGCTGATTTCTATTGATCTGTATGGTACTTAATCAATAATACATTTTAATAAAGAAATAAATGAACAAATTCTTTCTGATTCTGTAATTGTTTATGAAGCTTTGGATAAAGGATATTTCTGAAATAAGCAATTTTTGTTAATTGGCTATTTAGTGGAGAAAACCTGTAATTCTCTCCTTCTGTGTACAGCTGCAAATAGGTACTATGATAGGAAAAACTGTAAATAAATGAAGGTTTTATTTTTAATATTTTGTGAAAAGTTATATTGTGCTATTTTAAAAGGACTTTCCCTAGCTAACATTTCTTCTTCTTTTTAAAAAATTATATTATGGTCAAACAATTATTTGGACAATTAATTTCACATGATTCTACTTTTACTTCTATCTTCCAATCCACTCTCCACAGTACAGTCAGATTAGATTTGTTTAAATATGTATCTGATTCTTACTTCCTTATTTTGTCCTGTGCCAAAGACAGAGAACAAAGCTCTCATCCTGGCGAACAAGGCCCTGCTTCCTTTCTAACTGCATCTGCATCACTTCTCCTCTGCCTCTCTGTTGCTCTCATCTCGGTGTTTCTGATAGTCAAGTTTTTACCCAACTTAAGATCTTCAAATGTACCATTTTCTTGATCTGCAATACTCTTTCCTTCACTCTCCATTGCTGATTCTTTTTCTATAGTTAAGTTTTGGTATAAATAATGCGTCCTTAGGCCTTTCAGCAAACCTATTGAAATTATTCAACCTGTTAGTTCCCAACATGTCATCCTGTTTGTTTTCCTCCTTAACTCTGGTCTGTAGAAATTACATTAGTTGCTTATTTGATACTTAATTCTTGTCCTATCTATCTATCCCCCACCTTGCAGATGACAGGAGATGCTTCACAAGGTTTAAGGCTATGCTTGTTTTGTTAACTATTGTATACCTAGTACAGAATTCTGGGTATAGTATATTGCTCAGAAAAAAAATATGTGTGTGTGTGTGTGTGTGCGCGCACAACTACATATATATATGGATATACACATTCATACTCATACACACATAATGTGTTTTTCAGGTTGGTGCATAATAGAAAATAGAAAATGTCTAATGGAAAAGGTCTAAGAGTCATTTTTTGTAGCACCAGAGGCAAATATAGTAGCTAGTAGATATTACAGAGATGAAGATATTGCCTTAATGAAAAGAAAAATAAAAAAAGTCAATTAGAATTTTCCCCAAATACTATAAATGATGTAGATTGCCTCCAAATGCTATAAACTATAAACAATGTAGATATTATATCTAACTGGAATGGATATTATATCTATCCTGCCTATTACAGAAGCATTGAAGGGGATTCCCGAATTTGAATAGAGAGGTGGGACTAGTGACCTCTAAACTTCCATCTAAATCATAGGATTCTACGACCTCTATATTTGTGTCATCTGTCTTGGCACCACAAATGCTCTTTAACTCTATATCACAAAATATTTCTCTAATGAACTCCTGAGAAGGAAGATGCTGTTTTAAGATATCTTGCTTCAAGTAAATTTAGACAGTGTGTTATAAATAGTTTCTCTTAAAATTAAGATTGCCTTGATTTAAAGGTCAGGTAGATGATTTGGTTTGAAAGTCCTGGAATAGTACAGATAATTATAGAATCCACACATAAAATCAGTGAAATTGCTTTATAATTATGTTTTATAAAAACACATACAATGAGTTCACTCTCTGCCTAAATGTCAGCCTAGGAAAAAGCACGTTAATTGTATTTGTTTGGAGCCATTCTCAACACAAACAATTTTAGGAACTATAATCTGGTGATCTCAGTTTATAAGGAAGGTATACACATCCTATGCAATTGAGTATTTCTCTATATGTGTAGTAAGGTATAAAGAATACTTGTTTTATGGCGCTATTTTGAAACAGTAAAATATAAGATGGGAGGGATGAAAATCACATATAGTAACTATACATTTAAAATATGTAATCCATTCATTTATTTCTGACATTCTGTTAGGAATGTTCATATTCTTCAATATTTCTATGTGCATGGTGTTGTTTGTGTTCAGGTAATTGCTTTGAATAAAAATAAAAGAAAAATATAATGCTGAGAATTGCACGAACTATTCTATCCTAAAACAAGTAGCACACGGTACAAAATGATTTCACTATATAAAAACCATAATTATATCTAAAATTATGTGATTACTAAACTTGGCTAGTAAAATGTGGCGACATGTAGCGGCTTTGAGTAAATTTTTAGAGACAGGCTGCTGGGATTTAAACATCTACTCAGTCACTTAATAATTTAATGGTCATTTGCAAATCAGTTACCAGTTTCTTCTTTGTAAAACAAAGATGAGAATAGCAATTAGTTAAAAGATTATTTGATGATTACAGAATAGGAGCATAGTCAGCCCATTTATCAAAATGCCTGGCCCACGGTAAATGTACCAAAAAACCAAAAACAAAACAAAAAAACGAACAAACAAACAAAAAAAAAACTTTGCTTTTTTTCTGAATATGTTAAATTTTAATACCCTTTAAAAATTAAATTGATTGATTCTCTCAATTGATTATTTATCTTAGTGTCAAGCCGTCTAAAATGGAGAATTATAATCCTTGTCAGAGTAAATCAAGTAAATATATCCTTTATACAAATAATCTGTTTATTTCAGTTAACTGTATTTTGACACATTAATTTAGCAATTCAAAATGTAACTTTTCCCATTCTGGCCATTCATGTGTGAATTTAATTCAAACTTGCTACTACTAAATACATAAAAAAATTTTCCTCCTATCAAGCTGATCAAATATTATTACATACCCATTAACAGGATCCACCACAATCCCTCTGGGATGGGACATTTCTCCTTCTAGAAGAGTCTTCCGACTCTGAGACGCTTTTTCTAGCCGGGCCACGTTAATCGTCTTCCTATGGCCATCGTTTGTCCAGTAAAGGTTATTTCCAATCCAGTCCACAGCAATGCCTTCCACATTATCCAGATCTGTAAAAAGAAAAAAAACAAGAGAGCAACACATTTTATAATAGTGCCCACTGCTTATGTTCTAGTTAATAAAATATTTAATTCAAAAATGAATGGATTCTAAAAAAAAAAAAAAAATGAATGGATTCTGATTCATGGATTCTTTATAGTATGATTTTGGAAAATATCATTCCATAGCATATTTTATTTTGAATGCCTTTTTATGTGAGTGGCAGGCCCTGTCTCAATATATCTTAATTGAAACAGTGATTTGCAGGAAAACAGGAAAATATAAGAGGTGACATATCAAAGGGAGAAAGTTCTGAGAACATAAATATAGTTACTGACTGTTTAGTAAAAAAAAAAAAAATTGAGTAGTATGAACAAGTACTACGTTCAAAAAGTAAGCATAGTGAAACTCACAATATGTAATCTGAGTAATCAAAATAATAGGAATCCTCTTGCTAAGCGATGAACAAGAGGCACACCTTTGAAAGTCCCGAACAGGTCCTCATCATGGAACTGCACAAACAGTGAATCTCAAACACTGAAATATTTCTCTATATTCTAGACTTATTTTATTCTATTTATTTAAAAAAAACTACTTATTTATTCATGACACACACACACACACACACACACACACAGAGAGAGATAGAGAGAGGCAGAGACACAGGCAGAGGGAGAAGCAGGCTCCATGCAGGGAGCCCGACGTGGGACTCGATCCCCAGTCTCCAGGATCACGCCCTGGGTGGGGGGTGGCACTAAACAGCTGGGCCACAGAGGCTGCCCTCTAGACTTATTTTAAAAAGGACATTAGTACAGATTTCTGTAAGATACAGGCAATGGTAATTCAAAGAAATATTATAAATGTATAATCTTATAAGTTCAACTAATTCAAACCCCTCACAGAAAGGAAAATGCCAACACTTTAAAATGAAGGTTTATCATCTATTATCACACAAGAAGTGACAGAATTGGAACAAAAATCCAAGTCACATGATCCCCAGTGTAGATATCTTTAAAACTGCACTATTCCTGGAGTGAATCCTGCCCTTGCTTTTTGCCATTTTATGAACAACTTTCCAAACTGTCCACAACATCATAAAGGTAGTTCCATCTCTGTGCTGCATGAGAAATTACCGTGAATTCCTTTTCTTCTTTCAAAACCAAGGAAGTCTTTGTCTCTTTTCCTCTTGAGTATGAGGTTGAGCACTGAATTTACTGGATGAAGCAATAGGCAGGAATACACTAGAGACAGAACTATTGGTTCACACACTACTGGCATATCTTTTGACATTCCCTTCTATGCACATGTAATAAATATTTACTATATCCTGGTTTTTAATCATGAGCCTTCTGGCCTTGGAGAAAAATAAATTTTTCTTTTGAGACCCTTAGTGCTCATCAGCATGTACCCTGACTCACGATGACTAATACAAAGTGTGATTTGATCTAACTGAAAATCCCATTATAGTGAATCAGATATGTTCTCAATTTCACTAAGCTATTTGCTTCATTACCATCCAGTATGAGTCATTTTCACAGGTTAATTGTGTCTCTGCTTAGAAAAAAAAGTTTAATTTTGTCTTTACTTTATTGACACTTAATTTTACTGAGCACTTTCCTGCTCTGGCATAATGGAAAAATAATAGCTGTTTACTCTTTTCCTTTATATTTATTAATAGTCTGCGGTTGATTTTTATCTTGTTAGTTGGTTTTCAAAACTGTATTACATTTGAAATCTACTCCAGCATGGACACTTCCATCTTTAATAGCCCTCTTATTTTTATAAATTTTCCTTTTGACATCTAACTTGACACTTTTTATTTATTTTTCATCTGTAGCAGTTGCAAACTATATGGATGGGAATTTTGCTTCTGACACTTGGGTAAGCAACTCAGTCACTTTGATCTTTAATTTCTCCACTCATCAACTAAAGATAATCATAGCACTTACACCACAGGGCGATAGCAACAAGGGGTAACATAACTACTGCATGTAAAGCACTCAGCATAGTGCCTGCAATATTGTAAATTCTCAATACTATGTTAATTTTTACTATTTTATCAGGATAAAAAAATATTTTATACATGTCTTGGCTCTTTTCCTTATGATTGTTACTTGATAGAAATATTCCTCATGTTTTGCTCTTAAAATGATTATTTAATAATGTTTCCTTGTATTTTGATTAGTGGCCAACTTTACTTGGAAATAGTATATGCAGAGTTAATTGTGAATAAATAGTAAGAGTGAAATGGACTTGAATTACAAAATTGGGAAGATTCTGTCCCTAATTGTATTGTTAGACTTTCTTCAGAAAATGAAATGCTTGACCGGCATAAAGGAGTGATTAGGATCACAAGTTCTCAAATTACAAGGCCTAGGGTTTGCCACTCATCATATCTCTGAGTGAATTACTTAACTTTTTTTTTTTTTTTTTTTTTTACTTAACCTTTCTATGCTTCAATTTCCTAATCTTTAAAATGGGTGTAATGACAGTGTTTAAATCATAGGATTGTTTTAGGATTAAATGAACATATGTAAAATACTTAAAATAATGGTTGGCACATGGTAAATGTTATATAAATATTGTTGTATTATTACTAATAACATCATCATCATAATTTTCCCTTTAGCTTCCTATCTAGTTTGTTAAGATAGCAATGAAATAATTAGCTTAGTGTTTTTTAAAGATTATTTATTTGAGAGAGAGAGAGAGTGAGCACACACACAAGTGGGAGGGGAGGGGCAAAGGGAAAAAGAGAAAATCTTAAGCAGACTCCTTGCTGATGCTGAGCCCAACACAGGGCTTGATCTCACCACCCTGTAATCATAACCTGAGCCAAAATCAAGAGTCAGGTGCCTAACTAGTGAGCCACCAGGCACCATTAGCCTAATTTTTAAAAGCTGTTTGTGTGTGTTTGTTTTATTTTATTTTCTCTTGAGGGAAAAACGGGGCTAAATAAAACATTTTAAAATAAAGAAACTCATAAAATAGTCTATGTGCAAATCCTTTTTAGGCTATCTTTAACAAGGAATGGAGGGATTTCCTGTCTTGTAGGGCAAAGCCTAAACAATCAGTGAATCACTTTTTCAACAAATATACATTGATAAGGAAAATATTCTGACTTCCTATCATATGGTATCTTCCTTAGTCTATGGCTGATGGAACACTAAAACACAGGAAATTGGTTTTATGTGCATTTGATTTTTTATTGAAGAAAGTTTGCTTAGAGCCTGCCTGAGATGGACTACCAAGGACTCTATGACAAAAATTCTTCAACTGGGGATCAGGACATAGGAAAGTTCATGTCATTCAAATCTCAAACAAACATAGATGAGTACAGAGATATGAATCACCAACTTAAGATAAAAACACATGACTATTCAAATATAAGAAAAGTGTTTGATAAAGTTGATAAAACTTACTAGAGTAGATTGTTTTGAGATCTTTGGAGAGTTCAAGTATTCTACATTTCAAAGCCAACATTCATGACTATATTATTTTTATTATTATTATTATTAAACTAATAACAAAGATTACAAATGTGTTTTTTTTCAATCTGGCAAAATGACCCTTAAATTTAACAAAATATTGGTTTTCATTTATCATTAAGGAAGGATTCTCAATGTTTGTGCTCCTTCAAAAAAAAAAAAAAAGACAAGATAACAAGACAGAAAGATCCAGTAGATAATGTTTTCTTATAGTTTTTTAAACTAACATATCATAATAATATATAACACTCATTCTTTTTTTTTCATAACACTCATTCTAAGTGAAGAGTTGAGACATATATACTTCAGATTAAAAACAGAATTTTAATGTACTCTGTGAATGCTTAAGATTAACATATTGTTTTGTCTCAAATTGTTAAACTTCCCATCACTTTTCCTCTTTAAATACTATTCTAGTACTTTAAGAATAACTTTTATAAATGGACAAAATTATGAGTAGCATGCTAAAACACACACACACACACATCATCAAAAGCTATACTTTTCACTTAAGTGAAAAATTCTTGAAGACAACAATTTCTTATAGGTGATATCTACCATTTAGGAAATGAGGATGGATAAGAGATAATACAACTTATGTAAATTAAGGAGAATAATTATGTAGAATTAAAAGAAATATGTAATTAGAAAAGCTATTTAAATTAATTTAATACCTAGAACTAGATAAAATAAGCATTTAAAAAAGAGTGAAGAAAAACATACTTCTAAGATATCATTACAGGTCTGATTTGTATTATTACATATTTTATGAAACAGAAGAAGATTGAAGTTTTATATATTTAAACTAAAATTATTTACTTCTAAAAATGGGTCCCAGATTTCTTTTTTTTTAAAGGAAAAGAATGTGACAGTGGCTTTAGTTTTGTTAAGGTGCATAGACTGGATCTCCAGAGTAATTCATAAGCCTTGATTCTTCACAAGAGAATCTGATCAACATAATGAGGGATTAATTAGAAATTATACAACATGATTGGCATCATAAAAATACAATGCTTATATTTTCCCATTGTATCCTTAAGGATTTTCTATCCTTAATGTGAACATTATTTTTCTGAGTTGGAATGAAGTATTGCAAAAGTGTTTCCATGAGTGCAGAGGATGATCACATGCCTTAAAAAACTGGATGTGAGTATGCCATGTAGACATGCTTAGGGCCAGAGGTGCTTTACCTTGCCTCATAATCAGTACTTGGACAATTCAGAGTCAGTGCTTGGACAACTCTCCTGCCTCATATTCATGTAGTTCAATTCATCCAAATCCTCTCTGTGTATTTCAATGTGGCCTGAGGCATCACAGCTTATATGTATCTGACATGAGTGAATGAAGTTGATTTAATTAATAGTGTGGCAGTTACGTTTGCCTGCTAAATTTCCTATCTCCTGAGGTTATAGGAATCTTTGGCCAGACTGAAGTTTTCTATATTATCTGTCCCCCATGGCCAGCTGAGGCTGATGTTCACATCCTCATTTACATTCCAAGTCCTTCTTCAGATCAATTAACAGGTCCAAGAGGGTAAATACACAGCTATTTTTAATCAGAAAAAAATACTTTGCTGTTGTATTCAGAGATGTGTGGAGTGCATTTAGGGTTTTAAGATGAACAGAATATATTAAAGCATAGTATCTTCCTTTTATCATCAAAATCATATTGTTAGTTTCAATTTGGGAAGAGGGTGATACGGACTGTCTCTATTACATTCGAATATTTCATCTTTGAAATAGTGATGAGCATAGATAGGAGTAAAGAGAGTGCCACAGTAAGCATCACAGTTACCAATAAACTAATCTAAAATGATAATTCAAAGGAAAATTTCCAAAAAAAAAGGGAAAGAACGGAGTTTTTACCCTACTTTCAAGCTAACAAATTAGCCCATTACTGTTTCATGGATGATGGCCAAAGACACAAGGCTTGTAAGTCAAATATAAAGAACTTTATTACATAGTAAGCAGTATGGTCATCAGCAGAATGATATCAGTTCCTTTGACTCCAAAGTCTCATGGGGATGACTGGGTTGGGCCCTTACAGATATATTCACAATCAGTGAGTTATATTACAAAAAATAAACCTAGAGTTAGGAAACCCAAATCTTTTATAAAGGGCAATAAACAAAGCTTCCTTTTACACTGTAGGGATAAACTACCTCTTTTTCCAAGGCTTTTTTCTATAAATGTTTTGATTGACTTCAGTATAAAAGGCAAAAATTGCCTCACTCTAAGACATGCAGAAATGTGAGTGATTCATGGAGAATTATCTCCCAAGAAAAATCATAGAAGTCATAAATTGGTAGTCTTTAATAAATAAAAAACAGATGAACAAACAAATTAGTGTGCAAATATGACTACAAATAATCATCACTTTTGGGTTCCAAGCTATTGCTCTATGGGAATTATTTATTGATTTATATTACCACATCTTGAAACATTTTGTTCACCTGGCTATGTGTGATAGTTAACTCTATGAGTCAATTTGGCTAGATCAAAGTATATAGAGATCTGATTAAACATAAGTCTGGATATTGCTGGGAAGATATTTTTTAGGTGATATTAACATTTAAATCCATACATTTGGAGTAAATTACCCTCCGTAATGTGGGTTAGTCTCATCCAGTCAGATGAAAGCATTAAGAGAAAACAGACTGAAGTCTCCTAAGGAAGAGGAAATTGAGTTTCTATACTGTCTTCAGACTTGAGGTACAAAATCAATTTTCCCTGGGTCAACCATGTCAGGTTACCCTATAGATTTTTGACTTGACATCTTCCATAATTGTGCAAGCCTATTCTTTATGTTTCTCTCTCTCTCTCTCTCTCTCTCTCTCTCTCTCTCTCTTTATGCATACATCCTATTGGTTCTGTTTCTCTGAAGAACCTCATTACACCATCATCATTGGAAATTATTTTGCTGAATGCTCTGAGCAGAAGAAAGATACTTCACATTCATTCTTTTCAGATGAAACTCTGGAAAGTACACACTACAGAGGGCAGAGATGCTTCCAATTTAAGTATACTCTTACAGACCTGCAACGAGTATATAGCTCATTTTTATAATAGTCTACTACTAATTTTAAATAATATCAGAGTTTTATTATAAAGAATTTTAAATGTTTTTATTTTTTGTAAATTCTGATTTCGCTTCTCTTTGAGATAGCCAATTCTTAGAGAAAAGGGCCCAGCCAGGAATATATCTTTATTTTGAGAACTAACCAAACCACTCAGAAGAACTGATACTGTTAAAATGTCCATATTTCGCAAAGCAATCTACAGATTCAATGCACTCCTTATCAAAATACCAACAACATTTTTCACTGAACTAATACTAAAATTTGTATGGAACCACCAAAGACCACAAATAAAGCAATCTTGAGAAAGGAAACAAAGCTGTAGGTACCATAATCCCAGTTTTCAAGATATACTATAAAGTTATAATATCAAATGCCAACATACTGGCACAAAAACAGACCAATGGCACAAAAACCAATGGGACAGAACAGAGAGCCCAGAAATAAAACCATACTTATGTGGTCAATCTACATCTAAGCAGGCAAGAACACATAACGGGGGGTAAATTGGACAACTACATGCACAATAATTAAACTGGACCATTTTCTTATACCATACATAAAAATAAATTCAAAATGGATTAAAGACCGAAACATGAGACACAAAACCATAAACCTCCTAGAAGAAAACAAAGTCAGTAATTTTTTTGACACTGGCCTTTGCAATATTTTTCTAGATTTGCTTCCTCAGGCAAAATAATCAAAAGCAAAACTACCTCAAAATAAAAAGATTTACACAGCAAAGGAAACCATCAACAAAACAAAACAGCAACTTACTGAATGAGAGAAGATATCCACAAATAACATATCTGATAGGAGATTAATATTCAAAGTATGAAAAGAACTTTTACAACTCAACACCAAAGAAACCCCAAATAATCTAACTAAAAATGGACAGAGGACCTGAGTAGACATTTTTCCAAAGAAGACATACAGATGGTTAACAGACACATAAAAAAGATGCTCAATATCACTAAGCACCAGGGAAATGTAAATCAAAACCACAATGAAATATCATCTCATACCTGTCAGACTGGCTGGAATCAAAAGAGACAAGAAGGAATAAGTGTTGGAGAGAATGTGGAGAAAATGGAAACTTGATGTTCTGTTGGTGGGAATGCAAACTGGTGCAGCCACTATTAAAAAAAAAAAAAAAAGTTTGGAGGGGCACCTAGGTGGCTCAGTTGGTTCAGTGTCCCCTCTTGGTTTCCATTCAGGTCATGATCTCAGAGTTGTGAGATTGAGCCCCCTATTGGGCTCTTCACTCCATAGGGAGTCTGCTTGAATTTCTCTCCCTGTCCCTCTCCTTCTCCCTCTTCTCTTATTTGCAGACTCTCCTCTCTTTCTCTCAAATAAATAAATATATTTTTTTAAAAAAGCAGTACATAGGTTTCTCAAAAAATTAAACATAGAAATACCATATGATCCAGTAATTCTACAATGTGGTATCTATCTAAAGAAGACAAAAACACTAATTCAAAAAGATATATACACCCCCATGTTTACTGCAGCATTATTTACAATAGCAAAGATATGGAAGCAACTCAAGTGTACATCAATAGATGAATGGATAAAAAAGATGAGATGCGCACACATACACAGTTATTACTCAGTCACAGAACAGAATGAGATCTTATCATTGCAACAGGAATAGGCCTAGATGATATGCTAAGTGATATAAGTCACAGGAAAAACAAATCTCATGTGATTTCACTTATATGTGGAATCTAAAAAAAAATAAAATAAACAAATGAAGAAAGAAGGAGACAAACAAAAGCAGAAACAGATCCATAATACAGAGGAAAAAAATGGTGATTGCCAAAGAGGAGGTAGGTGGGGGATGGGCAAAATGGGTGCAGGGGACTGAGAGATACAGGCTTCCAGTTATGGCATGAAAAGAACAGGGATGAAAGGTACAAAATAGGGAATACATTAGATGATAATGTAATAGGGTTAGATGTTAACAGATGATAGCACAATACACAGAGTTTCCCAATCACTACATTGTACACCTGAAATTAATATAATATTGTGCATTAACTATACTTTGATAAAAGAAAATGAGGGCAGCCCCGGTGGTGCAGTGGTTTAGCGCCACCTGCAGCCCAGGGCTTGATCCTGGAGACCCTGGATTGAGTCCCACATCAGGCTCCCTGCATGGAGCCTGCTTCTCCCTCTGCCTGTGTCTCTGCCTCTCTCTCTGTCTCTGTGTCTCTATGAATAAATAAATGAAATCTTAAAAAAATAAAAAAATAAAAGAAAATGAAACAAACAAACACACAAGAAAACAAAAACTAAACAATCCAGAACCATACCTCCTCTCTCTGGTCTTCAGGCCAGGTGGCAAAATTCCTCTGCCTTAAAACCCAGGGCCAGGTCCCAAGCAACTATCACCCTTATCATTTAAAGTCCAATGGAATTATTCACACTAGCCACTTCTAAAGTGTTTATCTTGCTTGTTTTGTCTTTCCACCAGAATGCCAATAAAGGTTGTTCGTTAATGCCTTCCCCATCACTCCTGTCTTCAACCTCCTGACCACCACCCTGTGTCATTCCTATGTGACCCTGTGTGTTGTGCTGTGCTTTCTGTCTCTGACCCATGGATATCATCCACTGTGTTTCCCAGAGCCTCTCCCCTGTCTCCTCTTGTGGCTGCACCTAACCATCTCATGAAATAATACAACATATGCATCCTCATTGTGAATGAGGAGAAAGTAATTTCCATTAATGCCCTTTACTATCCAATTCTGCCTACTTAGCAAGAGAGAACACAGCAAAAATTGCTTTAACTTCTGAACACAAAATAATATAGCTATTCTTGAATATTCCTTTTAGGCCCATGAAATAAGTTATAATTTACAAAAATAAAACATTTTGGAACTTACTGCATTAACACTAAATTACTCAATCTCTTTCATAGTAGATGAAAAGGCAACTCCATTAAAATTGCTTGAGCAATTTAACTTCAAAGAAAGTGACTTTTTTTATTAGTTATGTTTTCTAATAGGTTCCATAGTTTTGCATTTGGTCATTTAAACATTCAAACTGTTGCACCACTTCAATTGATACTTTTTAAGGGAACTTAAAAAAAAGTAGGTCACACTTTGCTTAGGCATCATGCTTTAGGGAAAGATACTGATCATTAAATTCCAAGATGAGCTGAAAAGCCAGAGGCTGTAAGTCTTCATTGTATTTATTATTACCATGACAAAAAAATGTGTGATATCCTCCTGGAACTTACCCCATCATCCTAAAATTAAACCAAAGCACACTTGTTTCAGACCCACATTAATAATCAGAGGGAAAATAAGAGGCAAAATACATGTGGGACTAATAGGTAAATGAGAAAAAAGGAAGTTAAGTCCTTAAAAATTTGCCTTACAAAAATCCTTCCATAAATATCTAAGCAAACACCCATAGTAACTACCCTTACTGGTCTGCAATTAGCCTTACAAAACTGAAACAGTGAGTCAGGGAAGAATGTAAAAATAAAACTAGGTAGGAAACTAGTTATAAAGTCAGTATTTTAGAGATAAAAAGGAATCTAAAGAATCTTACAGTTCAATGTCTAATGAAAGAAAGCCCCAGAAAAGTAAACTGATTTACAAGGACCCCATTTCTTTAGTAGTCAACATAACTACTTTATGTTAAAGTTTGCTTTCCAAAATTGTTAAAGGAAAAAATATAAATTGAAGCGAGAGTCAAAGAAAGTATCAGCAATGATTCATTAGGAAAATAAAATGTTAGACATAAAGGAGAAATGAGCAGAGACAGAGTAAAGTCACTGAGGTGAAGGATCCTTTAACAACTTTCCTATAAAAACCATCATTCTCAATAAAGTCTAGCTTTATTTTCTTACCAAAATATATTCGATGGCTCATAATGTAGAGAGTCAACAAATATGTATATCAAGGAAGGTCAAATATTAAAATAAAAGAAAAAAACCTGAGGCACTGTCACGGGGTACATAGACTGAGAAGATTTAAGTACTAAATTCATTATACAAAAGCTGGCAGTTTGGTTAAGACCTTTAGTTAATAGTATTATATCAGAACTACTTTTCTGGTTTTGGTAGCTTTGGTATTGTTGCATAAGATGTTACTATCAGGGGAAGTGTGAGGAATATATGGAAGCTGCACTATTGGGCAATTTTTCTACCAAACTAAATAAAAGCAGTTCATTAATTTTATAATATAATAAAATAAAAAAATGAATGGTTTTAGAAACGCATTAGGGTTGATATACAGCAGATATCAAAAGATAGATGTAGCATCATCTGTAGAAAAAAGAGAGTTAAAATTGATATTAGTTAAAATTGATATTAATGCTGTTTTGCAACAATTTTAGTGTAGTAAGTTAAATGAATCTTTAAATTCCACAACAAAACCATAAAGTAAATTCGTGCAGAATAATTTACATACATAAGTATATAGTAAGAAAAAATTCAAGGTAGGTATGCAACTATGCAAATAATAATAATAATAATGATAATAAAGTTGTGCAGGAAAATGAGATGCTGATGCAGAGGGCCTGAGAAAGTGGTAAGATGAAGATGTCCCATGTGTACTCACTAAAATTCATAATTTTTTCATTAAAAATATTGCCATGGGGCAATGGGTGTCTGAGTCAGTTAAGTGTCTACCTTGGGCTCAGGTCATGATCCCAGGGTCCTGGGACTAAGCCCTGCATCAGGCTCTCTGCTCACTGGGGAGCCTGCTTCTCCTTCTCCCTCTGTACCATCCCCCCACCCATTTGTGTGTGCATGCATGTATGCAGCACGTGCTCTCTCTTGCTCTGCACTGTCTCAAATAAATAAATAAAATATTTTTAAAAAAATGTTGCCAAAGTACAAAGAATATGTACACCTTTACAAGGTTCCTAAAGAATCATTAGGAAGTTCATTATAAGAACAATTTTAATAAATACCAAAATGACTTCAGATAATATTGATGAAGAAAATAATGATGGATACAATAAGATCATTATTGTTCCTTATTTTAGAACAAAAAATAATCATTCTTTAATCATTCTTAGTTCTGTGTTATCACTTTGGTTACTATTTTAAAAGTAATGACAGCCAAAATAAAGAACCTTTTCAGTGAATGTTTGTTGCATAGCTACCATACATATGTCCAGGCATTGTTCTAGGCCTCAAGGACTTGTCAATGAGTGAAACTAAAATCTCTGATGTCTTGAAGCTTACCTTCTTGTAGCAAGACAACATACAAGCAAAATACATATAGGATAAGTACCAAGGAGTAAAAGTAACCAGAGAAAAGGGATAAAGGAGTCCCTTTGGGCCAGGAATATGTTCATATACTGGATTTTAGATGCCAGGAAGGGCTAAACTGAAGAGGTAGTCTATAAGCAGAGACCTCTGAGAGGTAAAGGAGAGAGGCATGGGCATGCCTGATGGACCAGTGTTCCCAACACAAGAATCCAAATATGTTAAATGCCCTGAACACACCCAGAGTGTTCAGGGGATGACAAAGAGAATATGAAAAAGAAATCACAGGGATATTATAGGTTATGTAGCAGAAAAACAAATGAACAGAATATTTTTTCTCTATAAATTTAAGTCCTTGTGTGGAAGATTCCTGAGGTGGTTCTAGGTAAAGTCCTCATGAACAACAGAGATAAGTAAGTCTTTATCATGACTTGTGCTTATTTCCAGGGTCTTATTTGTGAGTATTGGGAGAGGCGGTCCCTGATGGACCTTCAGTGTACCTGAACTTTCTTGCTGAGTGTGCTGAACTTTAAGGCTTTTCTGTCTTTTGATACCAAACAATTTCTTTCTTTCTTTCTCTCTCTCTCTCTCTTTTTTTTAAGATTTTTATTTATTTATTCATGAAAGACACACACATACACACAGAGGCAAAGGGAGCCTGATGTGGGACTGGATCCCAGGACCCCGGGATTGTGACCTGAGCCAAAGGCAGACACTCAACCACTGAGCCACCCAGGTGCCCTTAATACCGAACGATTTCTAAAGCTAGTTACAGAGGCTACTAAATCAAGGAAAGCACACGATCCTAACTGTGTAATTGTTTACTCCACAAGGCAATGGAACTTAGAACCTTGTTGTTTGGTACAAAATTGGCTCTTGCTCTGAAGGTACGGATCTCCAGGCCATGGGATTGTCAGCTGTGGCATAATTCCTACTTGCTCAGCATCCATGTAGGCCCATGACATCACCCTGTGAGACCAGGGATAGGGATCGGCGTCACAATGCTTATGCTCATGCTGTCTGCTGTGCTGTAAGGGATAAATTATCTGAAGTCTCATATTCTCGTTTTCTACTTTTGACACCTATGCGGTGGTGCCAGTTTGACTCCCTGCTATCCTCCATGACGCAGGTTTCTCAATTTTGACCCTATTGACATTTTGGACATAATTCTTTGTCAAGGGGGACCATCTTGTGCATTGCACAATGCGCAATGCACACTAGCCTCTTTCTACTAGATGCCAATCTCACCTCCCTCCCCAGTTGTGAAAACCAATAATGATTCTGCATATTACCAAATGTTCTATAGAAGATAGAATTACCCTTGCTCAAAAGATTGAAGTTCTACCTTTATTTTTTTTATTTTTTTTAAACATTTTATTTATTTGAGAGAGAGCATAAGCAAGGGAAGTGGAGAGTAGGAGAGGGAGAAGCAGACTCTCTGCCAGGCAGGGAGCTAGACACCTGTGTTCTATCTTTAAAGTTAGTGATATTTTCAAACCATTTTTAGCCCAATTTAATTTCTCTAACTTTGAATTTTCTTGTCAGCAAATACAGAGTTCTTTGTAATATTTTTTGGCAAAATTAAATAAGAACACTAAATTAGGTATCTATACATAGTAGAGTATAGCTGTACTACTAGTTCATAGTAAATATGATCCACCATACTTTTTTCAAATATACAGTCTTGGAGTGGATCAAGTATCATTGAAATTCTATATATATAAAAATACTTTAAAAAGAGAAAGGCTGAATACTTCATGCTTATCATTGTGCCAAACACTTAGAAGTGTTTATTTCAGAATGATATATTTTTCATGTATATCTCTAGATATCTTTTATATCTCTAAAAAGGGTACTTTTTAAAAGCCTGAAATAATATTGAACTCAATATTATAATTTTAAATTCCTCTTTTTGGGATGAGTTACAGATACCTTAATGGCTAAAACATCAAGGTAACTGTTTCTGATTCGAAATGTGCACATTCTTCTTTGATGTAAAATAAAGGTTTATGAAAACTCATTTTAGTAACAGAGATGAAAGTGCTAATTCTGGTGCCAGGAACACACTTCTATCCTTAGGAGACAGATGTAAACAAACCGCAGAGAAAACAGATGTGTATTAAAATATTTCATATAGTTATCAGACCGTCTCCACACATTAAGTATGCTAATGTCACTGCAATATATTCATGCAAGTTATCTGAATATTGCACATTACACTAGATGACAGCTAATTTGTTGTTTTAAAACTGAAAAACTCAGAGACAAAACGTGTGTATTTTGCTGAGAACTTTGGTTCTTTCCAATTGCATAGAAATAGTGAGGAAAAATAAAAGTCAATAGATACAGAGAAGAGAGTTGGTAGGTGTTTTAAGGAAGGTCTGAGGTAGTCATCACCAGTATAACTCGTTTTAGCCACTCTGCACTGAGCAAAATGACTAGAAAGAACTCACCATGAAAGAAAGAATCAGAGTTACAGAACCTGGATTACAATTCGATGTCACAAAACCAATTCAGAAGCACAATTATAAAGCTACTGGTGGCTCTAGAAAAAAGCATAAAGGATTCAAGAGACTTCATGCAGAATTTAGATCTAATCAGGCTAAAATTAAAAATCAATAAATGAGATGCAATCCAAACTGGAGGTCCTAACGATGAGGGTTAATGAGGTAGTAGAAAGAGTGAGTGACATAGAAGGCAAGTTGATGGCAAGGAAGGAAGCTGAGGAAAAAAAGAGAAAAATAATTAAAAGACCATGAGAAAAGGTTAAGGGAAATAAATGACAGCCTCAGAAGGAAAAAAAAAAAAAAAATCTATGTTAAATTGGGTTCCAGAGGGCGCTAAAAGGGACAGAGGACCAGAAAGCATATTTGAACAAATCATAGGTGAGAACTTTCCTAATTTGGGGAGAGAAACAGGCATTTAGTTCCAGGAGATAGAGAGGTCCCCCGCTAAAATCAATAAAAACTATTCAACAACTTAACATTTAATAGTGAAACTTGCAAATTCCAAAGGTAAAGAGAAAATCCTTAAAGCAGCAAGAGACAAGAGATCCCTAACTTATATGGGGAGAAATATTAGATTAACAGCAGACCTCTCCACAGAGACCTGGATGGCCAGGAAGGGCTGGCAGGATATATTCAAGGTCCTAAATGAGAAGAACATGTAGTCAAGAATACTTTATGCAGCAAGGCTCTCATTCAGAATAGAAGGAGAGATAAAGAGCTTCCAAAACAGATGGAAACTGAAAGAATATGTGACCACCAAACCAGCTTTGCAAGAAATATTAAGGGGGACTCTGTAAAACAAAGAGGATGCCCAAAGAAATAAGCCACAAAACCAGGGACAGAATAGGTATTATGATGACACTAAATTCAATCTTTCAATAGTAACTCTGAATGTGAATGGGTTTAATGATCCCTTCAAAAGAGTCAGGGTTTCAGACTGGATAAAAAAGCAAGACCCATCTATTCGCTGACTACAAGAGACTCATTTTAGACCTAAGGACACCGCCAGTCTGAAAATGAAGGGGTGGAGAACCATTTACCATTCAAACGGTCCTCAAAAGAAAGCAGGGGTAGCAATCTTCATATCAGATAAATTAAATTTTATCCCAAAGACTGTAGTAAGAGATGAAGAGGGACACTGTAGCATACTTAAAAGGTCTATCCAACAAGAGGACCTAACAATCATGAATATTTATGCCCCTAATGTGGAAGCTGCCAAATATATCAATCAATTAATAACCAAAGTAAAGACATATTTAGATAATAATACAAAAATACTGGGAGACTTCAACATGGCACTTTCTGCAAATGACAGATATCTAAGAACAACATCTCCAAAGAAACAGGAGCTTTACATGATGCACTGGACCAGATGGATTTCACAGTTATTTACAGAACTTTACATCCAAACTCAACTGAATACACATTCTTCTCAAGTGCATATGAAACTTTCTCCAGAATAGACCACATACTGGGTCACAAATCAAGTCTCAACCAATACCAAAAGATTGGGATTGTCCCCTGAATATTTTCAGACCACAATATTTGAAACTTGAACTCAATCACAAGAAGAAATTCGGAAGAAATTCAAACGTGTGGCAGTTAAAGAGCATCCTGCTAAAAGATGAAAGGGTCAACCAGGAAATTAGAGAATTAAAAAGATTCATTGAAACTAATGAAAATGAGGATACAACCATTCAGAATCTATGGGATACAGCAAAAGCAGTCCTAATTGGGAAATACATCACAATACAATCATCCCTCAAAAAATTGGAAAAAAAATTCAAATACACAAGCTAACCTAGCACCTAAAGGAGCTGGAGAAAAAACAGCAAATAAAACTTACACCCAGCAGAAGAAGAAAGTTATTAAAGATTCAAGCAGAACTCAATGTCATAGAGACCAGAAGAACTGTGGAACAAATCAACAAAACCAGGAGTTGGTTCTTTGAAAGAATTAATATTAGTAAAACCATTAGCCAGCTTTATTAAAAACAAAAGAGAAAAGACTCAAGTTAATAAAATTGTGAATGAAAAAGGAGAGATCACAACCAATACCAAAGAAATACAAATGATTTTAAAAACATATTATGAGCAGCTACATGCCAATAAATTGGGCAATCTAGAAGAAATGGATGCATTTCTGGAAAACCACAAATTACAAAAGTGGAGCAGGAAGAAATAGAAAACCTGAACAGGCCAATAACCAGGGAAGAAATTGAAGCAGTCATCAAAAACCTCCGAAAACACAAAAGTCCAGGGCCAGATGGCTTCCCAGGGGAATTTTAGTTTAAAGAAGAAACAATCCCTATTCTACTAAAGCTGTTCCAAAAGAAAGAAAGGGATGGAATACTTTCAAACTCATTCTATGACGCCAGCATCACCTTAATTCCAAAACCAAAGACCCCACTAAAAAGGAGAATTATAGACCAATATCCCTGATGAACAGGGATGCAAAACTTCTCAACAAGATACTAACCAATAGGATCCAACAGTACATGAAGAAGATTATTCACCATGACCAAGTAGGATTTATCTCTGGGAAGCAAGATTGGTTCAACACTTGTAAAGCAATCAACGTGATAGATCATATCAACAAGAGAAAAAACAAGAACCATATGATCCTCTCAATAGATGCAGAGAAAGCATTTGACAAAATACAGCACCCATTCCTGATCAAAACTCTTCAGAGTGTAGGGATAGAGGGAACATTCCTCAGCATCTTAAAAGCCATCTACTAAAAGCCCACAGCAAATATCATTCTCAATGGGGAAGCACTGGGAGCCTTTCCCCTAAGATCAGGAACACGACAGGGATGTCCCCTCTCACCACTGCCATTAAACATAGTACTAGGAGTCCTAGCCTCAGCAATCAGACAACAAAAAGACATTAAAGGCATTCAAATTGGCAAAGAAGTCAAACTCTCCCTCTTGGCAGATGACATGATACTCTACATAGAAAACCCAAAAGACTCCACCCCAAGATTGCTAGGACTCATACAGCAATTCGGCAGTGTGGCAGGATACAAAATCAATGCCCAGAAATCAGTGGCATTTCTATACACTAACAATGAGACTGAAGAAAGAGAAATTAAGGAGTCAATCCCATTTACAATTGCACCCAAAAGCATAAGATATCTAGGAATAAACCTACCCCACGACCCAGCATTTGCACTTCTGGGGATTTACCCCAAAGATACAGATGCAGTGAAATGCTGGGACACCTGCACTCCGATATTTATAGCAGCAATTTCCACAATAGCCAAACTGTGGAAGGAGCCTCAGTGTCCATCGATAGATGAATGTATAAAGATGTGGTCTATGTATACAATGGAATATTACTCAGCTGTTCGGAAGCACAAATACCCACCATTTGCTTCAACGTGGACAGAACTGAGGGGTATTATGCTGAGTGAAGTAAGTCAATCAGAGAAGGGCAAACATTATATGGTCTCATTCATTTGAGGAATATAAGAAATAGTGAAAGGGAATAAAGGGGAAAGGAGAGACAATGAGTGGAAAATATCAGTGAGGGAGACAGAACATGAGAGACTCCTAACTCTGGGAAATGAACAAGGGGTAGTAGAAAGGGAGGTGGGCGGGGGGTTGGGGTGACTGAGTGATGGGCACTGAGGGGGGCACTTGATGGGGTGAGCACTGGGTGATATGCTATATGTTGGCAAATCGAACTCCAATAAAAAATATACAAAAAATAAAAAGAAAAGAAAAATAAATAAAAATAAAACGTTAAAAAAAGGAGATATCACATGTGAATTCGCCACTGTAAATCTGGGAAATATGTGTAACTTCTGTCAAAATTTTTGTTGAAATATTTTGAAGAGTTTAAGGTTATATTTTTCCTTCTTTTAGTCTTATACGACACCTGTGTTTTCAAGTTATTTTCCAATGCATTATTTCTAAGACACTGTCTTGGTCACTGGTGTATCTCCAGGACTTAGAAGAACACCACCTATCTATAACATGACCCCAATAAATATTGGTTGTCTGTGTGAATATATAAATGAATGGCTCACCATCCCCTCATGAATAATTCCAGTTTTCTTCCCAATGATATGCAAGACTTTCATAATTACCTGCCACTATGAACCTCTCTTATCAGCACTGTGATCCGAGGATCTGTGCTATTATACTACTTTTAGATAATTGGCATGCTGTTTGATTCAGTATTTTACCTTTAATTTTTTTAGAGGTAATTATGAGATAAAACTGAATGTTTTTCTTTTGCTTCATTTTAACTGTACAATCCTTGAAGTAGTCTCAATGTGAAATACTATAGAGGACTTGCCAAAGTAATTATGTGTATGTTAAGAAATTGGTCCCAAAGCTATTTTTTTTAAATAACCGATTAAGTCATAACTGAAAGTAGATGGATGAAGATTGTAGCACAACTACCCCACAATGAGACATATCTTTTGTTAGAAAAAATCCCTAATATATAAAAGGAAGAAATTCAATGGTATAAGATTTGGGGAAAAGGCTTCATAGGCTAAGAACAAACTAAACTAGAACAACATCCATCTAAGAGGGAAGATGAACACTTAAGGCTGTTCTTTTTTTTTTTTTAAAAACTCTGCTTGAAGAAACCAACTTCTATTAACAGGAACAAAAGTAATCATAGTTTCACTAGCTGTATTGAAACTCTTCTCTTTCTTTTTTAACATGCTTATATTATACATAACTGCATTTCTTTATTTTGCAATAGTAGCTCTCTTCTAAAATAGAAGATTTTGGTCCAATGCCAGCAAGAGACCTAGATGACAGTGTAGGGACAACACTGAAACCAGGGTGTGCTGCAATCTGGATGACGTCCATTCTCTGTACTGGGAACTCAGTACTTGGCTTCTGCTAGCCAAGAAGAGATGCAGGGAAACACCTTACTCCGAAGGACTGTCTGTCCCTTGTGTTGTGGGGAGACAATGGGTCTGAAAACTCCTCTCTGCCAAGCAGCAAATATGCCTTGCCTTTTTGTCTTTTGCACAATATAATACTTATTTAAAAAAAATATTTTATTCATTAATTTGAGAGAGAGACAGAGAGAATGAATGGTGGGGGGCAGAAGGAGAGGGCCTGAGCACAGAGCCTGATACAGGGCTCGATCCCACAACCCTGAGATCATAACCTGAGCCAAAATCAAGAGTTGTATCTTTAACTAACTGAGTCACTCAGGCACCTCTATAAAACTAACTTTTTAAATGAACAAATCGTTTTGCCAAAAAAGGAAGATATGAATGCATTTCATTTTGTACATATTTCAAAAAGGTAGTCAGATGTTAGTAAAATAATTCACATGGCCCTCCCTAAAGGTATCACTATAAACAGTTCATTAGTCTTTTTAAAAAAATTAATAAATTAACATAATTAGAATCATCCTGCCTGCAAAAAAACATTTTCAACTGTTTACTCTTCAGTTTGTCTTAGAGTTTGTTCATGTAAGCTCTACCTCATGCATTTTAACTGCTACTTAATATCATTCATAGCAAAAATGCATCATACTTCTTTTGACGACATTTATGTTATTTCCAGTTTTTGTTATTACAAATAATGTTATTATAAATTTAAACATGTGTACACATCAATTGGATAGATAACCAATAATGGAATTGTACTGAGTATTATATGTAATTTAATTTTGATAGATATTACCAAATAATGCTTCAAAACCACTGTTAGCAGTTTACATTTTCCCCAATAGTGTGGAAAATATATTATTCTCTTATTGCCTCACTAATATTGCCTATTGCCAATTTTTAAATTTTTAATCTAATGATAAAGGTAGAAAGGTCATATTTTACTGTATTATTTTAGATTTTCATGATTAATATAATGCTGAACATTTCTCTATGTGTCTAATTAGGAAATTTGTATTCTTTTGTGAATTACCTTGACATATATTCTTTATTTTTTTCTGACATTGTCTTTATTCTGTAAAATAATCATTCTTTTCTGTTACATATGTTAAGACTTTTGCCTACTTTATTTTCTCCTTGCTTAGCATGTCATAAAAATATGTTTTACATTTACATAAATTATTTATGTAATTTATTTAATAGCTTCTGGGTTTTTGTGTCTTAAGAAAATGTTCCACATTCTAATACTAATAAAGAAAAACATATTTTCCTAAATTTTATATTTTTGTTCTATTTAAGCTTTATTTTTGTATGCTTTATATAAAATTCTAACTTTACCTTTTTTTTCCCCACTTAAATGAATAGACACATCCCAATCCATTCTTTATGTGTACTTTCTAGGGTATAATTAATGCCAGAGGGGATGGATTGAACTGAACCCATTATTTTTAATTCACTTAGTTATTAAGTTGCTTTAAAGATTGCCTTACGGCCTTCTTTTTATCTCTTTTAGTCATTATTAAGACCATAAGGTCCTCCTTTTCACCTCTTATATTCAAAGTTTATACTTGTGATATTTTAGGTTATGGTTTCTTGCTCTCTGGTCAATATAGTCCAATCTGTACTCTACTTAGAAAATTCTCATTATTTTCAATGATTCATGGTATACTTTTTTTCAATTTCTCAGTGCTGTTATCAATTTATTTTGTTAATATATTTCATTGATTTTCATGAATATAGAGTGCAAAGTCTGGCATAATGGTCTGCTTGGTCTTTTTTTTTTAAGATTTTATTTATTTATTCATGGGAGATGCAGAGAAAGAGGCAGTGACACAGGCAGAGGGAGAACCAGGTTCCCTTCAGGGAGCCCGATGTGGGACTCGATCTGGGGACTCTGAGATCACACCCTAAGCCAAAGGCAGACACTCATCTGCTGAGCCACCCAGGTGTCTCTGTCTGCTTGGTCTTATATTTAGTTCTTTGATTCACTTGTAATCTGACAGATGCATTAAATAAGAATGTAGATTCTTTGAGAATGACGATCTTATAATTTCAGATGAACACCTCACCTACTATCTGCAGATCTTTGGTAATTTAATAATGCTTTATATAGGTAAATAAATGGAAAGCTTAGCAATAAATAAGAATCAGATTTTCATATAAGCTTTTTTAAAAAGATTTTATTTATTTATTAGACAGAGAGCACAAGTAGGCAGAGTTGGAGGCAGAGGGAGAAGGAGGAAGTAGACTCCCTGCTGAGCAGAAAGCATGATGTGGGACTCGATCCCAGGACTCTGATATCATGACCTGAGCCAAAAGCTGATGCTTACTCAACTGAGCCACACAGACACCCCTCAGATACGCTTTAATCATATCATGCTGTACTATCTCTTTAATAACATTATTTTTTTTCCTGACAACCAAAGCATTAAGCTATTTTTCTTTTGGGAAGACTACATTTATTTGTTTGTTTGTTTGTTTTTCTGTTTACTGGTTAAAAAATACAAAATGAGCTTATTGAAAGTAGAAAACACAAATCTTTTTGCATCAAGTGATTTTTTATGTGTAAACTGTGGATGTTTAAGAGCATCACAAGGGATTCACATGTATTCCTAAGTAGTACTCAGTATTTTTAAGAATTGCTTCTAATGCTCAGGTGAAGGGAGACAAAGCAGTTTTTAAAAATATTTCAATCTTGCTCTTCAAATTCCCATTTGCATTAATGAATCATAGACATGTAGCATTGGGCTTTATTTAGGATGCAGAAAGCTGCAAAAGAATATTGAAACACATAACAATAAGAGAAAGTCCAATAATCTAAGAGATCATAACTTTTTTTAGTCTAAATGAAAGCTGAGATCCCAAGGCAACAAGATGAAAAATCTAAAGAGTGACAGGCCTCTTCCAGGAAAAAAAAAAAAAAAAAATGAGATGCATGGAGTGTTGTGCCATTGGCAAAGCAAAGGAGGAAAAGGAAACTGCCATAAAAATAGACATTTAAGAAAGCTAAAATGGCAAAGAATTCTTCAAACTAGATTTGGTTTAATGTGAAAGTTTAGAATTATTGGGATAAATCAGTGCAAGAGATTTCTTTTGCTGAGTCCGCAAGAGAAATATTGAAAGCATAACAGGAGACCTGAGACATTCCTGTGTGTCTAACAGATGTGAAACCCACCGTATCTCCTAAACTCTGCTCTCATACAAAGGAAATCCTCTAAACCACTATGGATGGAGAGGAGACTTTCCCACTCTCAGAAGAAAGACCAATATCCACTGACTGTAAGGGGGGTATAGAAAAACAGTCACCTGCCATGAGAAAAGGAGCAGGAAACCTTGTCTTCCTCAAAGGTAAGGTGATCTGTAAAGTATAGCTGCCTTGAGGGAGAGGTAGACCCAAAAGCCATGAAATCCTGAGGGAAGAGTAGGAAACACCATTGATCCTACCACAAGTTTGTTACTCAGAACAAGCAACACTTGTCTTAGAGAAGAGTAAGAAGTTCTACTGCCACTGGTCCAAAGCAAAGGTGCTTGAGATGATGTTGAGAGAACAGGAGATGCAAGGCTGTTCACCTCTAGAGAAGGCACAGTAAAGCTGCTTAAAACCATAATTGGATTAATACAAAAACAAATGACAACAACAATAAAACAAAACAAAAAGCAAACAAAAAACATGGATATTTGCTACTACCCTGGGAGGGGATGATAGCAGCAAGTTATTTCCAGGCCACGACTTCCCACAGAACATGGTAGACATTGGCTCCCAAGGGAGAAGAGGTACAGAAAGATCCACCTCAAAACCCCAGACACATACAGCCTAAGACCAAGACTGAACCAAGAAAATGGAGAACATCTCTTCCACCTCCTAGAAGCTTCTCACTTAGTAACACAGCACAATAATCTCACTGAAGGAAGGGTAAGAGTGTGGAAAGAGATGGCTCAGTAAGGCAGCTGTGAATGGACTATTGAAAGAAAGCTGAGGAATGAGCAAGAATTCTCAAGTCTCCACATCAAGCACAAAGTAGTATCAGACCATCACTGGAGGGATCTTAAAGCTCTGGTTTACTGAAGTTAACTATAATAAGAACAAAATCCAAACCCAATGCAATTACTGAATAGAATGACCAAAATCTCCACACTAATAACTGACAGAAGAGATATGTTAATTCTCCAGGCATAAATTTTATTAATTTGAATCTCTAAGGTTTTTTTTTAAATTCAATGTTTGATATTTAATAAATAATTATGAGATATACAAAAAGCAATAAAAAACACACAACTCACTGAGATAAATTGGTAAACAAAAGAGGTGCAGCTATCAATAGAATCAGACCCTAAGATGACTGTGAAGTGGAAACCTTCTAATCAAAACCATAAGTTATCAATATATGTCTATTACAATGGCTCAAATGAAAAAGATTGATAATATGTGCATTGATGAGAAGACAGAACAACTGAAACTCTCATACTTTGATGTTGGGAAAGCAAAATAATCCAGCTACTTTGAAAAGAAAGTTTGGACAGACTGAAGAGTTTGGCAGCTTCTTACAAAGTTATACACAATCTTACCATTTTACCAGGCAATCCACTTGTAGAAAGGAAAACACATGTCTACACAACGTATCATATACAAGTGTTTATAACAGCTTTCATTATAACTGACTAAACTTGAGACAACCCAAATGAACATCAACTTGTAAAAGAAAAAAAAAAAAAAAACTTGTGGTACATCCATACCCTTGATCTTAGCCAAAAGGCCAAGAAGCAATGTGGTTCGTCCATACAGTATAACAGAATCCATCATAAAAGAGAATGAATAGATACATTCAGCAACCTAAAAAAGCATTATCTAAGTGAAGCAAGCCAAACTCAAAAGCTATTCACTATATGATTAATCTTTTCTTACATTCTAGAAAAGGTGAAACTCTAATAGAAAAATCAGACCAGAGTAGAAATTAGACTATTAGCTGTTAAGAACTTTCTGGGGAGTTGGAAATATTCTAATTTGATTGTGGTGTTGACTATTCATCTGGGTACACTGAATTGTTTCCTTAAAAAGGGGGGGTGAAGATCCTTGGGTGGCTCAGTGGTTTTGTGCCTGCCTTTGGTCCAGGATGCGATCCTAGAGTCCCGGGATCGGGTCCCATGTCCGGCTCCCTGCATGGAGCCTGCTTCTCCCTCCTCCTGTGTTTCTGCCTCTCTCTCTCTCTCTATGTCTATTATGAATGAATGAATGAATGAATGAATGAATGAATAAATAAGTGAATAAATAAATAAATCTTTTAAAAAAGGTTACTTTTACTATATGTAAGTTATGCTACGAAAAACCTGATTTTTAAAAATAAAATTATAAAACAGCCAGTGATTATTGGAAGGAAAATACAGGTATTCAAAATAAAATTTGTAGCTATTTTTAGATAGAACAAAAGAATACCAGTTAATTCAACCAGTATGATTAGAAGAGAAAGAAGAAAGAATGAAAGAAAGAAAGAAAGAAAGAAAGAAAGAAAGAAAGAAAGAAAGAAATCCATAACTTCAAGATTTTTGCCTACAGGACACCAAATAACTAATATGATTGACATTTAATCCAGTATTTTTTACTCTAAATATAGCTAAATATACCTGGAAAGTTTCTACTCAAATCAACCTGTGGTAGAGAGGGTATAAATGTATATATTCATGGTTAGGTGTGCTAATTTTCTTCTGTAAGAGCCCACTCTTCATAACCCCAACTTGTTCAATTCACAACTCATGACTGTCATATCCAAAAGTAACATAATTTTCTCTGGGACATAAGGTGTAAGAGTATAGGCAATGGGAATTAATTAATAGCAACAGTTCTATGATTTGTGATGCATAGTCAATAAGCATTGTTTTTTTCATTTATCTTGAGAGCCTCTGCTAGTCTGGAACTGGAAATAATTTTAATTTTTATATATGTAGTGATTCTAGAGAATTTGGATAGAAAATTAACTCAGATGATATAACTCACTGGCCACAAATATAACATTTTAGAAAATATGCCACATCTAGTCCTTTCACTTAAAAATATAAATGATAGGCAAAAGTAACATTTGAGTTGTTACAATTGAGGAAAAGGCTGAGAAGGTGAAGAGATACTCTTTCACAACATGACTGGGGATGGCACTGTCTTGGAACCTCTTGAGAGTTTTAGAGTGTGCTTTTATTATTATTTTCAAACACATTTTTTTTAATTTGAAAAGAATTCTAATCCTTGCAAAATCCTTAAAGTGTTTAAAATAAAAATTAAGAATCTAGGTAATATTAAAATTAGATAATAAAAAAGGGAACTAGGAGCATAAAGGGGAGTGAAAATATTATTTGTTACCACCTGTATGTTTAAATGAATTTTCAAAATAGTCTTACACTTGTTTTCCTTTCCAGGTGTCATTTGGACCACTGCCTAATGACTATTAGAACATTGGCAATTTGGTTGCAGAATTAGGAGCAATAGTAACTCACTGTGACATTTGTAATGGGATGTTAAAATTAAAGATTGGGTTATGAGCCAAAATGATAAAAAAAAAAATGCAAAAATGAATGTAGGGGAAAAAAGTTCTCATTTTTACAATGAACTAGATCATAATTGTTTCCACAACTCGTGGAGGTCTCAACAGGATCAACGATGTAAAGGGAAGAGAACTTTCAAGATGTTACTTTTCTCTATGACTCTAGTCCCTGCCCTTCAAGCTCCCAAGGTGATAGGAAAGAGCTCCAGTGATGGAGCTTCCGTGGTACTTCTGGGAGATCTCTGAATTGAGCTCTTAACAGTTGGTGGCAGAGTAGTTAGTGGTGGTTGATTTGCACTATTTCTATACTCCCAGAGTTTACTGTGGCAGAAGGTTTGCAAATTATTCTGTAGACCAGACAGAAAAGAACGCTGGCCGAGGAATGTCTTTAGATGAGTACAAAGCTGTCCAGCTGGGTATGAGGACTCAAACAATTACACGATGGGCGTGAACTAGATATTCAGGGATGCAAAGTCACAAGCATAGAATTCCATATACTTTGGCCAAGGGAAATGAAAAAGTGAGATTCAACAGAAAAGCCCCCAAAAGCTTGCACATCTATACAGACAGGTATAGAGACACACACATACCCAAATCCCTCAAGAGAGTAAATTTTAAAGATTCATTATGCTCAGAGAGAGGCCAGTTTACAACAAGACTTGTTCAAATAAGACGCTTGCTGTCTCCTTATCACTCCTAACCATTCACACCCCTCTCATCAGTTCCGGCCAATGTTGAGAAGTGAGTGAACACTGGTAACTGACTAGCAAGCTGGGATTGTTGGCAGGGAAAATAAGTGCAGGGCAAAGAAAGATGAGGAACCAAATACATCCTCCTTTCCTTTTCCAGGCTTCCAGCCAGAACACAATACAAGTGATAAGCATGGAAGACTTGATGATAGATTGAATTTAGAATTGTGATATACATGTACATATAGTGGACTGGATTGGGCAACTAATTACCAAATTGATACTGTGTTTCTGATTTAAAGTCTGAGAAATCTGTCAGTTGCCTAGTTGTGAGGAGAAAGGATTGGGATTTGATGGAGTTTTGCTCTCAAAAGTTTTGTTAGTAAGAGAGTCTACAAAATACATTTTCAAATCCAAATAGGAGACAAAAAATAGTTATGCTTCAGATAGATCAGATCATTTTTCGATATGTTTGTTACACATATGACTATTACCACCCCCCTAAAATCTTCTCAAAACGGTTAGTTTTATGGGAACTTGCTCAGCTTGCAAGATTAGCATTTTTTTTTAAGATTTTATTTACTCATTCATGAGAGACACAGAAGAGAGAGAGAGAGAGACAGAGAGAGACAGAGGCAGAGACACAGGCAGAGGGAGAAGCAGGCTCCATGTAGGCAGCCCGATGTGGGACTCAATCCCGGGTCTCCAGGATCACATCCTGGGCTGAAGGCGGTGCTAGACCGCTGAGCCACCCGGGCTGCCCTGAGCTAACATTTCCTACTCCAGGACCCTCACAGTCATGTCAGCCAAGAATAATTTATCAAATGTGGCTTTAATAAAAAATTTGTATTAAATTAAGCAATACTACAATTAGAGTCAAAGTTTACAATAGTAGTCCTGGGTTAATAAAGGATTCCCAAATGATTCCTTGATTAACAAATAAAAATCACATAATGCTAAGGCTAATTATGCAACTGGGTAGAATGCATTTCTTTTAATTTATTCTGAAAATTGGTAACTTGTTTAAAATGTGCAAAAAATTATACTGATCAAAATATCTATAGATAAAATGGTTACATTTGTGATAAGATTCTAATGGTACTTTGGAGATTACCAAGTATTTTCATATTATCTCCTTTGACCTTCACAGCAATTTAGCATTTACAAGATAATAGACTTTTTGTAGAAGCTTCTGGAGCTATTCTCAGGTAATGTGTGTATCCATGTATTTGTAGTTTGTTGTATGCATGCATCTGTAGTACAAATAGCATGTATTTGTCGATGCTTATGCCTGATATAAATGCCTATGTTGTGTGGAAACAAATAAGGGGATAGATCTCTTCTTCAAATTCATTAGCCACACAATCAATTACATTTTTTTTATGACATTGTATTTTAAATCCAGAGTTCAAGCTTCTATTCATGTCAACTTTTCAGACAAAAGGATATGATATTGGCTTACAGTTTTTTCAAATATCGCATATACTTCAAGACAAATATTTTAAAATATGATAAATATATAGTTGCAAATTAACAACGAAACTGAACCCATATTTCAGAACTCAAATTTCTAGTGAATCCTGGAAAAACATTTTATTGATAGTTAATGGGAGTCAGTATATGCAAACAGGCTATGACCTTGCTACTCAGTAGGACAGTATCCATTAGATTCTTATGACTTGCAAATGCTCATAAATCTCTTCTTAAAGTTTTAATTAGGAAATGTCTCATAACCAATAAATGTATTCATTATTTTTTTTTTCTAATGGTAGGTCAGTGTCTACATCTCTCAGAGTCTCAGAGCTTTTCCTTTAAGAGTTAATGTCAGAAAAATGAGATTGATATGCACCTCTAATCTAAAAGCAGCGAGTGAAAGGTAGTTTTTAATCTTAAAATGGTTTGCAAGGCATACTCACTATTTAAAGTTCATGGCATGTGATGTAATGAGCATTGGGTATTATTTAAGACTGATGAATCACTTACATCTACCTCTGAAACAAATAATACATTATATGTTAATTAATTGAATATAAATGAATAAGCAAAAAAACAAAGTTCATGAGAACTTTCTAACATAACTTGTGATATCTTAACATGTTTGTTTCATTGCTGTAAAACTGGCTCTCTATGACTAGAAACTCCTAGAGAGTTGTATAATGCTGAAGTTTATTGACATTCAAGTACAAAGGGTGAGCTTTCCCCAAAGGTCAGGAACAAGACAACAATGTTCACTCTCGCTTCTTTTATTAAACACAGTTCTGGAAGCTCTAGCTACAGCAATCAGACAACACACACAAAGAAATAAAAGGCATCAGAATTGGCAAGGAAGACGTAAACCTTTCCCTATTTGCCGACAACATGATACTAAATATAGAAAACTCTAACAACTCTACCAAAACACTACCAGAGCAGATAAATAAATTCAGTAAGGTTGCAGAATACAAAATGAATGTATAGAAATCCATTGCATTTCTATACACTAATAATGAAGTAGCAGAAAGATAAATTAAGAAAACAATCCCATTTATAAGTGCACCAAAAATAATTAAATACCTAGAAATAAACTTAGCCAAAGGGCTGGAAGATCTGCACTCTGAAAGCTATATAAAACACTGATGAAAGAAATTCAAGATGACACAAACAAACGGAAAGATATTTCATGCTCATGGATTGAAGTACAAATATTATTAAAAAATCTACACTACCCAAAGCAATCTATAGATTTAATGCAATCCCTATTAAAATACTAAATGTTTTTTTTTCACAGAACTAGAACAAACAATCCTAAAATTTGTATGGAACCACATAAGATATCAAGTAGCCAAAACAACCTTGAATAAGAAAAAACAGTATCATAATTCCAGACCTCAAGTTATATTGCAAAACTGTAGTCATCAAAACAATATGGTATTGGCACAAAAAATAGGCACATAGATCAATAGAATAGAGAGCCTAGAAATAAACCTACAATTCTGTGGTCAATGAATATTTGAGAAAGGAGACAAAAATATGGGAAAAGGCAGTCTCTTCAACAAATGGTGCTGGGAAAACTGGGAAGCTAAATGCCTAAAAGAATTAGATTGGACTACATTCTTATACCATACACAAAAATAAACTCAAAATGGATTAAAGACCTCAATGTGAGACCTGAAAAAAACAAAAACAAAAACAAAAACAAAAACAAACAAACAAACAAAAAAACTTCTAGAAGAGGGCACAGGCAGCAATTTCTCTGCCACTGGATGTAATAACATCTTTCTAGATAGGTCTCTTGAAGCAAGGGAAACAAAAGCAAAAATAAACTATTGAAACTATATAAAAAAAAATAAAAAGCTTCTGCACAGCAAAAGAAATAACCAACAAAACTAAAAGGCAACCTACTGAATAAGAGAATATATTTGCAAATGACATATCTGGTAAGGGGTTAGTGTACAAAATATATAAAAAACTTATATGATTCAATACCCAAAGCATAAATAATCCAATTAAAAAACACACAGAGACATGAACAGGCATGTCTCCAAAGAAGACATACAGATGGCCAACAGATACATGAAAAGATGCTTAATATTACTAATTATCAGGAAATACAAATCAAAATCACAATGAGATACCACCTCACACTTGTCAGAATGGCTAAAATCAAAACTGAAGAAACAAGTGTTGACAAGAACATAGAGAAAAAGGAAGCCTGAGGGAATGCAAACTGGGTGCAACCACTGTGGAAAACAGTATGGAGGTTCCTCAAAAATTTAAAAGTAAAACTACTATCTGATCCAGTAATTGTACTACTGGGTATTTATCCAAAGAAAATGAAAAAAAAATTGAAGGGGTATGTGCACCCCTATGTTTATTACAGCATTATTTACAATAGCCAAATTACAAAAGCAGCCTAAGTGTCCATTGATAGATATATGCATAAAGAACATGAGTTTTTTATAATATATATTATGTATATTATATATATATATATATATATATATATTACTCATACATAAAAAAGAATGAAATCTTATTTGCAATAACATCGGTCGTCCTAGAGGGTATAATGCTAAGTGAAATAATTTCACTCATATGTGGAATTTAAGAAATAAAACAAAGGAATGATAACAAAAAACAATAACAGAAAAAAAGAGAGAGAAACCAAAAAATAGACTCTAACTATAGGGAACAAACAGAGCATTACCAAATAAGTGGGCGAGAGGATGCCTGAAATAGGTGAAAGGAATTAAGAGTACACTTACCTTGATATACACTGAGTAATATATGGAATTGTTAAGTTGCTATGTTGTACATCTGAGACTAATAAGCACTGTATGTTACCTACACTGGAATAAAAATAAAACTAAAAATAAATACACACATACCTACATACAAACTGGATCTTTATGACAAACTAGAAATTTCTGGGGAATAATGATATAGTTCATTGATATCCAAGACAAAATCGTGATCTCTGGAAAATGATAATCTGACTCTAAGGTTGGTATCATTTGGGAAAGATAAAGTCCTGTAATCTGTTGTAAGTAGCCACCCACTGACCAGTTAGATTAGAGACCTAGAAATATTTCTGGAGTTCTGAAGTGGGTCTTAATTTGGTGGGCACATCTGGGGGTGCGGCTGGTGTTGTAATGAAGTTTCTTTTCTTTTTTTTTTTTTTAAGATTTTATTTATTTATTCATGAGAGACCAGAAAGAGAGGCAGAGGAAAAATAAGGAGGCTCCTTGCGTGGAGCCCGATGTGGGACTCAATCCCAGGATCATGCCCTGAGCCTAAGGCAGAAGCTCAAGGTCGAGCCACCCAGACATCCCTGTAGTGAGGGTTCTAAGGATTACAATGATGACTAATAATTCATGTTCCAGGTATGATACCATGCATTTCAAACCCACAAAGGAACTGTTGGATTCTAAAATCCATGGAGGGAGTATGGAGATGCCGGTGATGGGACCCAGCTGAAGAATAGGGTTTGATCCTCAGATGCTGGACAAGCTAACATACAGATAAGGCACTACCCTTCCATAGAATGTCAACAGATTATCTTCAAACATGTTATTTGGAGAATATGTTCTGCACAGAAAGACTCCTTCCCCTTCCTCCTGGCTACACTTCTATTCATAATGTCAGAAAAGAGATCCTAAGTTGCCTCCTATCCAAAGTGTTTCATTGTTCTCCAATTTCATGATGCTTGTAAATACCGTCAGTAAAAGGAGTCTGAGGTGTGGAAACCTGTACCCATTTCGGATCTCAATCAAATAGTACCCACCATAAAAATATATATATATATAAGTTTGGTCCATAAACTGGTTACGAGCACAGGCTTTCTGTTAGTACCTGTGGCTGTTGTAACAAATTACCACCAACTTGGTGACCTCAGATCTCCAGTTTAATTATGGGAGCTGTTGAAAGTAGTTTTTCTGTTATAGCTGCAGGCATTAATAACTTTCAAACTCAGGAAAAATGCTTTGAGTGTTTTTTTTTTAATATTTTAAAAATATGGAACAATATGAAAGATTGTTTTAACATGCTTTCTATTTGGATATATGTATCCCAGTAGAATTAATTTATACAGCAGAACAAGTACTGCATTAACAGAATGCATACAATAATAAATTGAATACTAAATTATTATTTTTATATTTTTATCCTTTCTACTGAAAATTATAATGCATACTGCAATGAAAAATGAATCTTGGACAGGACACCCAAGGAGATGAAAGTGAATTTGATCTTATAAAAAGCATCTATCTTGTTCTCTTAGATAGTATAATAGTTATACCTAGAGAGAATGGTTTATTTAAATTCCCTGACCACTTAGTCTAATTGTGCTTCCTGTTGATATCTCCTTTTCCTTTTTACCACAGTGTCCTACTTTATTTCTGGTACAGCAGTTATCATTATCCTATTCATTTATGTGTTTATTATCTGCCTCTCACTATTAGGTACACTAAGTATGAAACTTTATCCTATTTCCTGCAGCATTCCCATCACCTATGATAGCACCTGGAACAGTGAAGGTATTTGCAGAATTTATTAACTAGACCAAAAAATAAATCAAATAATAAATTAAAAGAAATAGTATGAATTTTATAAAAATTATAGTAAGAATTCTAGAGAATAGGAAACTTACAGATTGGTAAATGCTCTGTCTTAATAGAAGTCTATTTTAATTAAATCACTAGTATGTCTTCATTTCATAGATACTTTTAGTACTCATTGAGGTAGATGTAAGTATCTAGATGTAAGTAAGGGACAATTTTCCCTTTTCTTTTATTTAACTGCTGTTTTAGCTCACAAGATTCTACAGACTATAGAATATACCACATTTAGGAAGTTTTCCATACACCTCTGAGAGAAAAAAAGAAAAATCAAAGAATGAATAGAGATGGGCCTTTTTTGAAATGCTGTTGGTGTTTTTCTTTCTTTATAGAAAACCTCTAAGCTTACATGAAAGATGTTCAAAATATTAATGTTTTATTTACAAACAGCAAAATCTTTGTATCCTTGTACTTCAAACTGTACAAATTTATCTAAGACTCAAAATTTCTACCAACCTTACAAAATACTTTGTCAAACCAAGCATTGCCTCTCAGTCTTCAGGTTGGATAGAGGATACGCTAGCTAAATTAGTGACTAAATTAGTGACTACACATAGAATTTTCTGATTTCAAGAATGATAAACTGTCAATTGCCAAATATAAGTTCTGTCTTGACATGTTGTTAATCCTAGATCATAATGTCTTTATTATTCTCTTGGTAAGAAAGAATATCAATAAAAAAGCATTAAGCAGTCCTTCCATAGGAATATCAAAATGTTAAGTATATTTCAGGTGTTAAATCTACAAAATGTTCCCATAACCTGCATACTGCCAAAGCAACATGGTACAGATGTGCCTGGCAGTCAAGTGGCTATTACAACTGATCTCTGTTGCTGTGGTGAAATGCAAAGATTTACCAATGTCACTGATAAGATATTGTCATCAAAGTTAAGGTTATTAGCTGGAACATTCAGTCACAGCACAGGAACTGACATATTTTGAAAGGAAACCAAGAACCTTCTATGTTACATTTCAGTCCTTCATGAAAGGCCTGATGTGGGATTCGATGCCAGGACCCCAGGATAATGAGACCTGAGCTGAAGCAGACGTTCAACCACTAAGCCACCCAGGTGGCCCTCTCTGCTCCATTCTGCACACCACCACCAGATTGATTCTCTTAAAATATGTTTTCATTCACATTATCCTTTGACTCAAAGTATTTCCTGCCCCTTAGCCCTTCAGGATTTCCTCCAGTCCCTTCACATCACATTTCAGGTCTTTCATTTAATCACCTCTCACTTTCCATCGATCCTCTGACCCTATTCCCTGCAACCAAAACCTCCTGTAATGATCTACTTAATGTCCCCTTCATTCTCTTTCTGGAGTTCTTGATTTTTTTTTTTTTTCTTTTTTTCTACGGAATTCCTGGTGGCTAAAATATCCTCCCCTACCTTGTAACATTCTTCCTTTAAGATCTACCCCAAATACTTCCTGAACACATAAAGTTCTCTAGGAACATTCACATGAAGACATATTTTCCTTCCTGTGGAGACCCATTACATGGACATTCTCCAATAATTATATATTTCTTTGGGTCCACTTAAACTTAATTAAATAAAATGCTGCAAAGTATTTACATTTTTTTGTGTATTTATATTATTTCCAAAGGTAGATATGAACTCCTTAAAGGTGGTAACCACTTTTTTTTTTTTTTTTTTTGGTAACCACTTTCTAACATTCCTTTTATCTTCTAAGAGAGCTAGCACAGTGTTCCTCATCTAATAAGCATATAATTAATGTTCCCTAAATGAAGGATTTTTAAAATATTTGAGAAGTAAGCAGATTGTATATGTGAGGAAACTGAGTACCAGAATCATTACTGAACACGTCTAAAGGTGACTAGCAGTCAACGATTTGCCTTGCTTAATTATTAAAGATCTTTTCTACTGGGATGCATGTGTGGCTCAGCAGTTGAGCATCTACCTTTGATTCAGGGTGTGATCCCGGGGTCCGGGATCGAGTTCTGCATCGGGCTCCCTGCATGGAGCCTGCTCCTCCCTCTGCATAAGTCTCCACCTCTCTGTCTGTGTCTCTCATGAATAAATAAATAAAATCTTAAAAAATATAGTTTCTACTGGGATACACGTGTGGCTCAGCGGTTGAGCATCTACCTTTGACTCAGGGCGTATCCTGGGGTCTGGGATCGAGTTCTGTACCAGGCTCTCTGCAGAGAGCCTGCTTCTCCCTCTGCCTAACTCTCTGCCTCTCTGTGTGTCTCTCATGAATAAATAAATAAAATATTAAAAAAGATATTTTCTACCTATACCAAGTTCTATTATTTTGTTACTTGATCGGTTGCTCCTAAGCCATGAAATTTATAAAATACACTGTTTTAATAAAGTATAGGCATATATGTTTGCAAATATAGTCTTGCATATAAATATCTATAAGTACAGCTAGGTATAAACAAAGTTTCTCTGTGAATACAGATATTTCAAGGGCAACTCCAGAGAACTCAATTTTAATGATTTATAAAGTAAGGAACAATATGCACGAAATGCAATGACAATGAGGACATTGAAACTTCTAATGCACTTTGAATGACATGACCAACATCCTAGAAAGAATCAACTATTGCACAAGTCTCTAATGTCCTGTGAAATCTTATGTCCTGCCATATAGCACTATGAACACAATTGTAAATCTACATTTTCCATGAAAGTGAATAAGTAGCTTAATTTAATTCCAGTAATGTTTACAATGTGGTGGACAATCCCAAATTCCATTTCAGCCTGAAGGTTTTAATATGCTGGTATGCGAAAAACATGTAGAAATAATGTCACTCAAGAAAATTAAATTAACAAATATTTTTAAATCAACAGTAACTACTTAGGTTCTGGTTAAAGTAAGTTTTACAGTATGTTGGATTCATCCTCTCACCCCACTTTATCTGTGGGCAGTTTGATGCTAATATCACATGCTGTCACTTACCATCTTTGAGGATGGTTTCTCGCTCTGTGCCATCTATCTTCTGCCGGCCAATTAGGAAACTGGTGGTGTCAGCAAAGTAGATATAATTGGTTTCTGCATGGAAATCTAAAGCACGAGGGTTTACCAGATTCTCTATGGGGATCATGTATTCATCAGCTATCTTGGTATTCAAGTCCATTCCTCTAACAATTCCTGGGCGTCCTTTCCCATAAAAGAGGAACAACTCATTCTTCGGTCCTGCAGAAGAAAGATTACAAACACAAACAACTGAGGCTGCCTAATCTTCTTTACACTGCAGAATGCCACTGTTTAATTAACTGGCGCAATTAGCGTTTTTTAAATTCAATACCAAAAATTAAACTCTAAAATATGCCAAATGTATCTTGATGCAAGAAGGCCCGCTAATTGCATTACTTTAATTAAAACAGAAATTACTTCCGTGAATGGGTTATATTTAGTTAATTAATTCTTTTGTCTATAACTGCCTGTGTAACAAAAACATGACAGATCATTGGATAACTGGTAACAGTAAAATGGACATTTATGAAAACATCCGGCACGTTTAGTTTTACAATTCATTGCAGTCTATCTAACACATTCTGTAGATACTAACTGTAGCATTCATTATGTCTGACGATGCTAAAAACTTTAGACATTTAAAACATCCCACCTCGGAGTTTGCATCTAAGGCTGTCAAAGGCAAACAAATAGAATCACACAGTATCACATATGCATGTGAATATATTACAAATGTCTAAACAAGTGATTTATTCTTTTAAGGAATGAAATAAAATGCCAGTTACAGCATCACTTTTTTCTTTACGTCTTAATTAGAATGTTAGAGGTTGATGCCTTCTGCCAGTAACTCTGATGTATAACACAGCCCTTACCAAAAATGAAACAAAACAAAATAAAACAAATACAAAAATCTCAAACAAAAAGAAACAATTTCCCAGTTTAAAATGCCAGAATCAATGTAGCTTTTTCAACAGAATGAATTGACTCCTTCATATTTTCATATGGAAATACATGCCATGCTCTTCAATGGCTAGAGACATTGACTTAGTTTATAAACACTTTGAAAAAAAATATATATATAAATTTGAAGAATATATATAAAAAGGAAAAACATTCTGAGTTTTATTAATAAAACTGAGGATACTTATTATTCAATTACAATTAGATAACAGTAACATAAGTGAGATTCTTAGCAAAGTAAAATAACTAAGCTATAGAAAATTTGGAGAAAAAAGGGAAAAATGATTAATTACTCATAGACTCAACATCCTCAATATAAACAACATTATCAGTTTATATATTTTCTTTCTTTTGTTTTCTTTTAAAATTAATGTTATTGACTTCTAAATCCATATAAACCGATATTTATTATATTTCAATATATAAAGAGAAAACAAATTTCATGTACCTGGCACAGAATTTAAAAATATATTTCCAGAACATTGGAAGGTATGCATGTGCCCTAAACCTATTCCCCACCCCTTCTTTTCCTATTCCTTTTTCATCCCAAAGACGTCCGATATATTGATAATTTTATCATGTATTTTGTCAAGTTTTAGTACATATTATATGTACTTGCCAACAGAAATTGTTTGATTTTGCATATTTGAATTGCATATGTGATCTCTTCTGTGAATTTTATTCTGATTATATTTTTAATATTCATCCATGGTTGTTGTAGTCACTCTTCACTTATTTTCACTGTTACGTTGTATTCCTTCATGTGACTATTTCAAATTTCATTTATTTAGTTATTTTTTAAATGTGCAATTAATTACATAGGACACTCACTTTTATTATATATTTTTAAAGATTTTATTTATATATTCATGAGAGATACAGAGAGAGAGGCAGAAACATAGGCAGAGGGAGAAGCAGGCTCCCTGCGGAGGATCCCAGAATCATGACCTGAGCCAAAGGCAGATGCTCAACCACTGAGCCATCCAGGTGCCCCGACACTCAATTTTATATTGTGCTTTTATTATTAAATCTTAGCATCAAAATTATGTTCTATGTTGATCTATTATTTTAAACTTTATATTAATTCTTTCAGTATGATCAGTATAATGTATGATAATTTGTCAAACTGTTCCCCGGTTGGTTTTATCTTTTCATTATTATAATAATAATACTGAGATAAGCATGTTTTCTTCGACCTAGCATTTTACACACTTTCTTAGATGATCTCTAAGTATACACTTCTAGGAATGGAATTGCTGGTAAAGAATATTAACATTCTTCTTCCTCATTGCCCTCACATCCTCTCAGTGTCCACCTACTTTCAAGAGTATCTTTTAAAAATATTGCATATTGCTTAAAAGTAGCGAAGATTTATTTGAAAATTAACATTTTCTACCAACTCGATATGCATAAATATTTTTGTTTTTAAAAAATAGGAATCTTAAAAAAATTAAAAAATTAAAAATAAAAATAAGGATCTTGTGTAAGCACTTTAGTACCTCATTTTAAAGAAATGATATTTTTTTAAAGTCTTCAAAACATTATTTTCAATGACAGCATCATATTCCCTGCTAGAGAGGTAATACAATGTAGTCAGCTGTTTACCTATTGCTGGATATTTAGATTGCATCTGGGTTTTTGTTATTATAAGTACATTTACAATGAATTTCTTCAGTCAAAAGAGGAATCATTTCTTAAAGAATACTGTCAATTTTATGTTTTTTTAAAATATTTATCTAATGTCTTCCCAATAGTGACATCAATTTCCAATTCTATTAGCAATGGATAAGAACACTAGTTTCACCATACCAATTATGCTAATGTTTATTTTTAATTGATGTTTTCAGTGGTAACTGGTAAATCTGGTACTTCAGATACTTGGTTTAAGGTATGTGTGTATGCGTGTGCTTCATGTTTTCTTTTTTAAAGATTTTATTTATTCGTTTATTTATTTAGTATGAGGGGGAGAGGCAGAGGGAGAGAACTTCAAGCAGACTCCCCACAGAGCACAAAGCCCCAAGCAGGGCTCAATCTCAAATTCCTGAGGTCTCAACTTGAGTCAAAATCAAGAATCTGATGCTTAACCAACTGAAGTATGTATATGCTTTAAATAAGAATCACCATTTTTCCCATTGTTTACTTAAGTCACTTACTTTAGTCATTCAATACCTACTTTAAAATTTCTTCTGGTGTGTTTTCTTATACGATAGACAATTGAAACTAAAAGCTATAATTTCAGAGACTCTCATAGAGCAATAGACCTGGTTTTAAGTACCTATAATAAGATGTACTAACTCAAGTTTGGAATATGGAAATAAGAACGCCTTCTGCTACTTCTGTTGGTATTCATCCAAAGGAGAAATTGAATTTTTCCACAATAGTGTTCTTCCTTTGTGTATATCAAGTGGCAAGTAAGAGGGTGTTGTTTTGTTTTGTTTGCCAATAGGAAATTATCAGTTGTGACATATTTCTGGAACTAATAGTTGTGATGCAAGTTGAGGAGATCCCTGGATATCAGTTAAAGTGGTGTATCTTTGAAGTTACCATTACCATTTATGACTTCCTGAAGCCCTGCCTTCCTATTGTGGCAGGTTTCCAGTTTTAAGCCAGGGTAGTTCAATGGTTGTTTTGAGGGATGTTCTTAGGACTGAATCTAGAAGCTATTGCTGATTTTCACTAGCTATGTGAGCACCTATCTATTTGGATTTAATCTTTCAACTTAAAGTGGCTAGAACTGTCTCTCAATGTAAATATACCTTGATTGATAGACTACATTAAGGGTGATTGAAGTTTATGCAACTGTGATCCTGTTTTTCTCCCAAACTTATATACGTAGGTATGCATGCATGCAAATATGTATGTATAAATGTGTATGATTCTATTTTTAATGATGTGCCACTACTTTTCAAGTGTTAAGCACACCAGTTGAAAGACTGGTCACACACACACACACACAGACACACACGCATGCACACATACAACTTCACTCACCTTGAGGCTTCTAATTCTTAGTTATCCAGAGGATCTCTTAAACATGAGACTCAGCATTTCATACAAAGTTAGAAATAAAAACAAAATACCAATATATATATTTATCATTGAGCCTTTTGGGTTGTTGATTTAAAAATGTTTGTACTACCATTTAGACTTAAATTTTAACAAATTTAATAATCTAAACTCATAGTCCTCAGGAAGCACATGACAAGAAATTCATGTCTCATTAAGAAATGGTAAGAGAGTGACTAGAGAGGGGCTACTGTCAGAAATAAAAAGACATTGCTATAACAAAATGGAGACATAATGGACAAGGTAAAAAGCAGTCATCATAACTTTAAAAATTATGGTATTGAGGGATATTGAAAGAACAACTGTCTAACACATGGACATCATTTCTATAAGGACCAATCTACTATACTTGATTATGAAGACCCCAAGCAAAGACTTTAACTAATTTGGGGGCAAAAATCTAAGTTTATAAAAATCAGGTATAAAATTATTTATTGGCTTATTTAAATAAGGAACAATTACATTATTCAGCATATTTCAAAAACAAAACAAAGATATGTCTAACTGTTAGAAAGCTTTTCAATAAAATTGTTACACAGATTGATATTTCATTAGTATAGCTCCAGTTACCTGGAAAATTAAATAATGAAATGAATTTCACTCCCCAGTGATGCTGGATAAGGTAAAACATTACTTTATGTGGATTTCTGTTGGACTAAACAACACACCTATTACTAGGAGCAGCTTCTTAGTTTAGATAAGAGAAAATATGGTCAACCAATGATTCAGGCTCATTAGACCAAAAACCTTCTTTAGGGAATTAAGGAAAGGATCTTCTGAAAAATATTCCCTTCTGAAAAATTTCCTAGTGGTCCATAAATTTAGTGACTCTATAGCCTGATTCAATTTCTCATTCACATCATCACAAAACAAAACAAACAAAAAGCCCCAAATACTGATAAAAATGGGTGGTACGTTTTCCAGGCAAATGTCACCTGTTGAAAACTTATTGCTGATGTTGATGTTGCTAATTAATATGAAAACAAACAAACAAACAAAATACTATTCTGAAGCAGTAGCTTCTGGCAAAATGTTTGATTTTAACAACATACTTTTGCACGACCTGCCATCACTTCCCAAGTTGAAGCCCGTCCTGCAGCGACAGGTCCGTGTTTTGTAACTGCTGCTGAGCAGACAGATGTGTGAGCATCCCCCTGGCATTCCATATGGATCCACTTCACATGCATGGCCTCTGACTACAACAAATAAAAAACAGCACACTTAGAAATTATCCAAAGATAAGATAATTATGTGCATTGGTATGCTGAAACTTTTGCAGCGCGAGAGGGAATCTTATCAAAAACCTTTATACTCAGCTATTTATTACCATAATCAATTGGTAAAAAAGAGCTTACACCTCATAGAAGAAGTAGGAATTTGCCAAAGTCCTCCTCAGGCTATGTTTAAAAAACACAATTCTGCTTTTATACTAATTTAAACTGTTTACACGTAGGCAAAATAAGCAACGTGACTTTTTTAATGTATGGTTGGTGTTCTTTTTGAAAATATGTATTTCTTGTAAGTGTAAAAGATGCTGTAACGATACCCCCAGGTTAGGTAATTAAGCAGAGAAAGGATTTCTTTGTAAGTAACCCATTATATGGGCACTTAACCTAGAAGAGATATAATTCAGTAACTGTCTTTACTGAGAAGTGCTGAAACAGTTTTTTTTCCCATCAGTTTTGAGTTCATTGCCATTTTGAGAATTGTACCACAAATCGAATGTGTGTGTGTGTGTGTGTGTGTGACTGCAATTTTTTAAAAGGAGGAGGCTAGTTAATATGTGGACATTGAGAAAAAGAAGGAAATCTTATGAGTGTAGAAGTTAGAAAGGGAAAAAAAAAGGAAAGTACCATATGAAAAGAACGAGAAAAAGAGGAGTTAAAGAAAAAAAGGCTGTGGTAGGAATGTAAGATTTTATATACTATTGTAATTATACTTCCTTTTGATCACCACTTACCTGAAATTGTGACAAATAACATAATAATTTTCTTTTAATAATAAAATGATTATGCTTTTAAAAATTGTGCCATGTTTGTTTTGTATTCTTGATCTTTCTAAATGAAAAGATCTCTGATCCCCTACCCTTGTCCCTTAGAGTGTATTGTGAACACAGTAGCCATAGTTATTCCCTTAAAAAGCCAGTCATATCATGAGACTCCTCTGCTTAATGCTTCCTAAATATGCTTCATCTCAATAAAAGTATAAGGAAAAAGGTTTTATAATAGTTTATAGGGCCTTATCCATTATGATCCTCCTTCATTTCTCCAATCTCATCTTCTACTTCATTTTCTTTTTTACTCTGTTGAAAGACACACATGTGTCCTTGCTGTTTCTTGAAAAATTTAAGCATTCTCTTCCTCATGGTCTTTGTGCTTGCTCTTCTCTCTACCTGTATGTCTGTGCCTCACTTTTTCAATTATTTCAAGTCTTCATTTATTTCATTATTTCAGTGGGACTTCCTCTGACCACTCAATATAAAATTGCAAATCATCCCCATCCCTAAGACTGTTTTATTTTTCTCTATAGCACTCAACATCTTCTAAAATAATAATAACTTACCTGGTCATTTTAAAATTATGTTTTCTCTACTAGGATACAAGTCTTATACTGGCAAGAATTTTTTTTTTTTTTTGGCTGTTTTTTTTTTTTTTTTTTTTTTTCACTGCTGTAATCCCAGTGTCTATACAATAGTGCCTGGCACATAGTAAATGGTCAAGAATAATTGGCAAATAAATAAATACTAACACCAAACGCTAATAAGGTTATTTATAGAATTCCAAGTTTAAATTTACAGTAAATGGATTTGTGACAATACATTGCCTCAACAAAATCTATGTTAACGTTTAAGTAATTCTAAATCAGTTTCAATTTGAAGAACAGAAAGATGATGAAAATTTGGGGTTGGTCATTCTTGTATATTACATTATTCTTTTTTTGCTTTTTAAATATTTTATTTATTTATTCATGAGACACACAGAGAGAAAGGAAGAAACATAGGCAGAGGGAGAAACAGGCTCCCTGCAGGGAGCCCCGTTGAGGGACTCCATCCCAGGATCCCAGGATCACGCCCTAAGCAGAAGGCAGAGGCTCAACCTCTGAGCCACCCAGGCGTCCCATTTCATTAATCCATAAATAATTGAGTGTATACTGTATTGATGAATAATCATCACTAATCTACTATGCAAAAATAGCTAGTTTGTGTTTTTAAGAAATACTTAGAAATATTATAGACTTCTCATTAAAAGTTACTTTTTAAGTAACTTATATTAAAGAATAATTACAATAGGTTAAGAGACAGGAATGACTACTATAAAAACTGGATAGATACTGTATGAGAGTCATCTGATTTGAAATGTCTCCCAAAATCGTACAAAAAAAAAAAAAAAAAAAAAAAAACCTTAGCATCTAAGCATCTGGGCTTCTTGTCTACACACACTGTGATTGAAAGCTCTTTCCTGAATCTAAATTTAGCCATCATTTCAATTCTATGGTTGTAGAAACGATTCATTAGGAACTGAACAATTTGTCACTTAGACTTGTGCAGGGAGCGCTATTCCATTTTATCAAGCAGATATGTACACTTTTGCTATCAAGCAGAGAATTTATGACTCACTCATTTTAACTCCATACAAAGCACAAGGACCATATTCCCATTCAACCCCTATTAAGAGGTCTTGTGTCTTACCTGTTGGTTGAGTTCTTTTTTGATAAATTCTGATTCCTCGAGCATTTTCCATTTTAATTAATGAATGAATATCAGTGCCATTAAATCGATTTATCCTTATGATATCGAAGTTATCAGAATTGGTTGCATACAAATAGTCTTCAAACACAGTTATACCATAAAGATGTCTGACCTATATGGAGGGGCAAAAATAACTATGATTTTTAATTATGCTGCTTTCAACTTGAAAGAAAAACTTATTGCTATTTACTACTGTGGAAAATTCCCACAGTAGGAAAGTCACACACATATTATCATTTATTTTTTCTCAAAGAATGAAATATTTCACCAATTTAATTTTTTTCCCTCTGAGAAGAAAATATTATGCAGTAGTAGATAAAGCAGTTCCAAATGTATGGAGAATTTTATTCATGATTTATTAAGAATACATGTATAATAGCTACTTTTCAAAGGCAAGTGAGAACTAAACTTCCAAGTATATTTATTTAATAAGATGTTTATGGCACTGTTATATAAACTTTAAGATGTTTTTATGAGCCGCTTGTTCATATATTCAGGAGATATAGAATCTAAAATTCTGGTTGTGTAAGGACTCATGAGAAAATATATTTGATAATTTATTTTATAAGTTCAAAATTCTCTCTCTCTATATATATATTTTTAAGCACAAGTTACATTTAGACAAATACTTGTCCTATCATGGAAAATAATAAATAATGAACATCATGTTTGGCATAATTGTAAAAAAAAAAAAAAAGAGAACACTTTACTCAGAAATCACATATGTTTCTAAAGCCTATTCATAACAGAAATGGAACTAATTGCTTTGCTATCCATGACACTTTAACTACATAATTCTCTTTAGCAGAAGTCCTGGGGATTGAATGGAAGAATGGACTTCTTGAAGTCATGGCAAGCTTCTAGTAAAGCAGAGGAAGAATGAATTTATTGATTTTCTCACACAAATGGCTGCATGCTAAGCACAATGCTTTTGGGTATTCCTCGGATTACATTTACTTTAAAATGGTTCTGTGTCAGGATAGGGTGAGACTATCATTTGATTTGATATAGAGATTCTGTTGAAAAAAACTGTCACAATTCTTTGGCCTTATATTGCACTTTTCATATAGGTTTGTAGTTAAGAGAATTTGAAAAGGTATGTGTGGTTTGACTCTAAGTATTTATTATTTATTTTTTGTTTGTTTATTATTTATTTAAAGATTTTATTTATTCATTTCAGAGAGAGAGAGAGGAGAACATGAGTGGGGGAGGGGTGAAGGGAGAAGTAGACTCCCCACTAAGCAGGGAGCTTGACTGGGGCTTGTCCAGGACTCTGATCATGACTCGAGACCAAAACCAGACACTTCACTGACTGAGCAACCTTGGTGCCCCTCACTGTAAAAATTTTTTTATGGAGCATAATTATAAAATTTTCTATTTTAATCAGGAAATTTTATCAATATTGTACCTTAAGCAAAAGCCTTAGATTTATTATCTCTATAACCCTACCTGACTCATAATTACTATCTCTTGGCCTCGTGTGAATTGTAATTAAAAGAAGCCTGGCTCTTGCATGTTTTGTTTGTTTTGGGTAGGGGCGTCATGAGGGTTGGTGATCATATCTCATTTCTTCACATCTAGGTTAGAGATGAAAGATAGGAATTTATGAAAAGAATCCTTCCATGTTAAAGCCCAAGTAATGTTTTCCTATGGAAGGGTCATTCCCCTGTGTACCTATGGCTTGTGCACAGGTGCTCTGCCAGAGAGAAGGAGTAGGGGTGTCATGTGTTTATTTACTAATATCATTTCTACATAAGCTGACATCATAGTCACTAGGTATATCTAAGCCCAAATTTGACTTGAACAATACTTTTTCTTATAAAAATTGCAAATAAACTGAATTCTTCCATTGCAATTAATCTCATGCATGTATTGACCAAAGTTTGGAGCCATTCATCTGGGAGCATGTGGTTGTGCCATACTTATATTGCTATTTACATAACTGCCGACCCACATGCAAGAAAGAAAGCATAGCCACAGAGGGGACAACTGGGCAGGGTAGAAAATATAATCACATAGTAAAGATGAAATTGTACTCACTGTCCCTGTTCCTTCCTTCAGAAGAACTTGTTTCCTATAAAGTAAGTACACTGTTGCCTGCTACGCTACTGCCCACACAGATGGGAGGAGCATAGAGTGGTGGAGAGAGAGATCATTATGCTTATAGCCCAAATATTTAGAAAAATTTATCTATGTTGGGCTACTTAGTGGCAGAGCAAGCATATGTCTAGGGAATCAGAAAAAAATATATATATAGGCAATAGAAATGAAAAAAAAGAATAATTAAAAAACAGATATTAGAAAACTTTTAAAAAGTAGTCATAAGGAAAATAATTTGAATTTCTTACCCTTATTTCAGAGTTTAAAATTGTAATTATATAGGTAAAAAAAAAGACCCACCAGAATTATTTTATAGATTAGATCCTCTAAAAGTCATAACTGTCTTTCCAAAGAAGTCAAATTTTTCAGGACAAAGGTAAGAAAGAAATAACTGGCCTCATATCTAAGATCAGACACTTAAAAAAATTTTTTTTTACTCCCAGATTAGTGCATTTGTTTGCCTGCAAAGGAAGGAAAAAATAATTTCATTGTTAAAAACTGATTAGAAAAGAAAGATAACTTTAAGGGATCATTAAATAATATTTTTGTCTCGATTGCAAAAGAAAGAAAAGGGATTCATGTATTTCGGCTCCATAGAATTAGAATCTCACAAGAATTTAATGTGATCATGGAAGCAAACTTGAATTTCAGAAAGTACACTACTGAATAAGCTTATTTCTACTTAGAGATCTCCTTTGAGTGTCTACTGAGTGTTTTCTGCAAAATCTTGTAATTCAGCAAGAGAAAAACTATACAGATGGGAAAGATCTTGACCTCAGTGACTTTCACAGAATTCTCATTCTAGGAAGTACTTGAATATATCAGAAGGCAAGATTTAGTCCAACCTATGAAAATAATAAAAAATATTTTTGTAAGCAGGCATTCGCTTTTCTTAGCAAAATATCTCCAAGGCCACATGAGAGAGATGATAGTCTATCTCCTTATAAATAAGCTATTTAGATTAGTTTTTAGTTAAGTTTTACTTTTAATAGGTCAAAACATCTGTCCAATTCTAATTTCTTTCTTACTAGTATGGCACTTTTGTCTTTGTTTATGGTTTTATTTTTGTTGGTTTTTGTTTTATGTGCTTTGCTTTTAATAGAGCAAAGGAGGAAGTAAGCAGCATCTCTGATATTATGGAATGCACTGTGAAAAGAACATTCTCCCATATAGGAAACTCATCACAATTTTTATGACACTTTGCAGCTTGACTTCATCAGAAATTTTCAACATTGCAATTCAAATTTTGGGTCTTCTTCCTAGTAGGATACCATTCATTTTATTACCTTAGCTGCATTTTCCAACAAAATTGTACTTACTTGTCTGCCTTGAATGATAGTATGTCTGTTTTTTCCTTGATAGTCCACTACTTCCACATAGTCCAAGTAAAGATCTACCCAGTAAACCAATTTGTTGACTAGGTCTAGTGCCAGTGCAGCTGGCTGCTCTGTCTTTGAATCAATTATCCTTGTTCTGTTCAGCCCATCCATGTCACATCGCTCCACTTTGGCCACATTCCCGTAGTCAGTAAAGAAAAGTTTTCTGTTGAAAGAAAACTAAATGTTAAAGTGGAGGGGGTGGGGGAGCATATTCAATAGAACCATCTGTAAAAAACAGAACTTTTCCTTCTAATTTATTTCAGTGGTTACATCTGTTAGCATCCCATAACCATTTCCATATAATATCACTCATAAACAGAGAAATCTGCTAATGAATATTGCAGGGCATAAGGGAGCAGGTTAACCAACAACTGTAAAATTTCCCCAAAATGAATGATTATGGTGGGTTTATTATTGTATTAGGGGAAATGTTTCTTTAAGCCTCATAGAGCCAATACACATACACTACAGGAATGCAGGCAGCCCATTTGGTATAAGCTTCAGAAGTGAGCCAAGTCACCAGGCCAGGGCACGTGAGCTCTCAGGCTTTATCTTCAACCTGCTTTTCAAATTGCCTAGTAATGCCTGTCTCCTATAAAAGCTATTATGTGAAGCTCAATGATGCTATGAGTGGTAGAGAATAGCAAACCTAGAATGGAATTAAGCAGATGGAAAAGCAAATGCGGTGTTTGTAGCAGTGGAAATAAAATATAAATAACCGCCCCCTCCCAAAAAAAAAACTAATCCCAAATTCTCCCAAATATTCCCAAATCACAAAATTTCATAAAGCAAATGCAGGCCATTTCTCCAATTTTATCTTTATTTTAAAGAACAGTCTAAAAAGCAATGTTGACCTCTGAGTCCAAATAAAATAATTCTTCCATGAAGCACTAACAGTGTCTATCAAAGTTTTAAATACCTCCAACACCTCAGCGTCTAATATTTGATTAGTATTCACTATGTTTAGTAAACACAAATCAATTTCAGTTAACCTGACAATATTTTAACAAGATTACCTACTCAGGAGACTAAATTACATTTGTAAATAGAAGACTGTCTTGCCTTGACTTAAATACAATCTCAAGAATAATCTGATTTACAGCGACTGAGCAATATTAAGATTATCTAGAGTATAGAATATTTGATTTTACAAACTTGGTGAATTAGTTTTTAGTTACTTTTCTCAACATCCTTGCATTATCTAACAGTATGGGGTATATTTCAAGCTAAAAAGTATTATTTAAACTTCAATTTAGCTCTTTCTCCTGTGGGAGATTTTGACTAATTTTTAAACATTAATGCATATTGTCCTGTAACAGTATAAGCCAGATTTTATTCTGAGAATATATTTCCCTAAATATTCTTGAAAGACTTATTTATCACAATAGGTTAAAAATCATTTTTCAAGTAACATTCTATTCAGGGCAAGAGCTTTTCTATTCTAGCAAAGAATAAATAAAAGACTTACATTGTTATGTTTTATTGTCATGTTTAACGTTCAAACTTCTTCCCCTATGCTTTCACCCGTTCTCTCTTTTCCTGCTTCCATCTTGTATCTTCTCTTTCTTCACTTTAAATCAATTTGTTCATAGCTATTCCAAGTTAAATCACTATAAGGTGTACCTAGTTTTCCTAATTCTTACTGCAGAACACAGCCCACTCTTTCTTCCTGTGATTTGAAGCACTCATTTTCATGCCTTACAAAAATGTCTCTCCTTTTCTAGTTTCCTTTTCTGATTGGTCCATTTCACAGAGCTGAAGAGATACTGGTGCATGGGTAGGTTTGGGTATAGGGAGTTGGAGGCTCTGGCACACTATGGATAATGTGATATGTATAGACAATGCAGAGTGATATAAAGCAGGCGATTGTACCCAGCTGCATGGTGTTGAAGAGGGAAGATGAGTCTGGAGTCAGAGACATCTGGATGACTCATCTCAAGATGACTTAATTACTTAATGTGATCCCAAAGGGGGAAAAAAAGAGAGAGAGAGAAGTGTGCCAAGACCAGAATCACGGAGGTGTACCGTTGGAGAAAGAAAACCAAATAAAGATCCGAGGCCATGTTCAAAGAGATCACACAGACTCTCATAGAAATCTAAGGGGAAAAAAGGTCCAGAATAAAGGACAGCAGTGGCTGGCTGGGTCAATCACTTCACAAAACAAAACAAAAAATAATACAGATTAAGAAAATGCTGTTGAATTTGGTATTTGTTAAAATACCAGTAATCTTTTGGTATTTGCTTGAGAAGGTTAGTTATGGGGGGGGAGAGTGAACCAGCTGATGACGAAAGGGATGAGGAAAATGTGATTTATTTTTCCAATATTTTTTGTGACATTGACCTGCTATTGCAGAAATGATGCAAGTGATTCTCATATTTACTGTAGCTCATAATAACACTGGTTGAGGTAACTCTCTGAGTAAGTTTCAGCCAAAATATGAGAGGCAAAGTGTAAATATGTGATTCATCAAAATTTCCTTATTTTAATGAAGAGTTAACATCAAAAGAACATGGGTAGGTGAAGAAGAAATAGTAAAGAAGAGCTAGAAGAAACAGTAAAGAATTTATTTTTATATCCCCAACATAGTAAAAAAAAAACAAAAAAAAAAAACTAGTGCTCAGTGGAGACATAAAAGATGTTCCTTACACCAAATTGACCCTTCCCAAACTTCAGAACACTGACTATGATGAGTTCTGTTCACTTATAATTGATGTGCAAGAAAGGGAAGACTTCCCCAGGATAACAGTACAAATACCATAAAACTGCAAGGAGCAAGCACCCATAGTCACATGATTACATACATGTTTTGTTTGGTTTGGTTTGGTTTACTTGTTTTAGTATGTTTAAGCTTGGTTTAAAATCTCTTACTATTGTTACAGAAAAAATCTTCATTCTCAGGGCATTCTCTGGTTGAGGTATAATCGTAGTATAATTGGAAACAAAAGCTAAAATTTGTATCTAAAATCTAAATTTCATTTGTGATATAAGTGTGGCTGGGTTGAAAAATCACTCTTTTCTTTCCTATAAAATATCTTTCCAAATCTTAGAAACGTAAATAGTACTTTGTGATCCCATTATCTCACTGATCCCCAAATGTGATGTAGAAGGGGCAGGTTATTTTTATTTTACAGAGGAAATAGGCTCAAAGTCCACATGATTAGCCACTACCAGAGCCATAACATGAATGCTGGTCATGCTTTTAGTTTTTAACTCATTATTCTGAAGTAATTTCAAACTCAGAGAAAAGTTATGAGTAGTAGAGTGAACACTTATGCCCTTCACTTGGATTCCTCCATTGTTCACCTTTTGTCCCTCAGGCTATTCCTGGTACTGCCTAACACTGGGACAGAAAATTGCTAACATTGTGACCTGTTATGTCTAAAAACTCCAGCCTGCATCTCCTAAGTGCAAGGAGATTCTCTTGAACAACTACAATACACCTACCAATCAACAATGTTAACACTGATACAATATACAGTTTTTATTCAAATTATGCCCCTTGACCAATAATGTTCTATATGGTCAAATTTCCCTTTTTATCTGATTTAGAGTCTAATCCAGCATCATATGTTGCATGTAATCTTTTTTTTTTCCCTCTAGGCTTTTCAAATTCTGAACAGTTTTTCAGCTTTCCTTTGGTTGTTCATGGTTACCATTTCCGAAGAGTAAACGAGTTGTTTTAAAGAATACCTTTATGTTGAATTTGTTTGATTTTTCTTATAATTATATTATGTTTTGCCTTTTGTACTGAAATGCAATAGTTTTATACTTTCTAGTCACTGCCTCTGGGCTTGGAGACTATGAGTGAATCTATTCCCCACCCCAGAAACTCCATAAAAAGGAGCACAGATGGTAGTCTGTAATCTCACTTACTCCACCTTATTCAGTATTTTCTGAACACTTAACACTCTTAACTTCCAGGTTCTCAGATACCCTTTTAGCATCCTCTTCTACCAGGAACCAGTTATCTTACACAGCTTCAAATACAGCAGAGCCCCCAGTGTAGTGCTATGTTTAACTCATGGTGGATAGTGGAGACCATTCCAAAATCTGTCCTATGTCCCATTCCCTTGTGATTACAATATTATCATTTCTTCTCTCCGTGTTCCTTCCTGCGGTGTCAATTATTCTTTTCTTCTCTAGCATGCAAAAGAGATTAAATTGAGATTGCTATTCTCATGTCCTTCACTTATTTTTTGAATAGCATTCTATTTGATTCCTACTAAAACAAAAAATTTAAATTAAAATAAAACAATATTCCAACTACTGTCTGTATTTCTATGACATGTTTAACTATTAGTACATAAAGGACAGCAACATTTCTTTCAAATTTTCCATTATTCATCCAGTTCATTGTTCAGATTCAGCATCTATAGTAAATATGAGTTTATTATTTTGATTTCCCTGTCTCATCATATATGGGAAACTGATTTTACCTAACATCTTTGTTGATTATAGGAGAGCCCTGTTTTACTATATATATATATATATATATATATATATATATATATATATATTTTATACAGTTGGAGATAGTAAGAAACTTTGAGTGCTGTTGGTAAACTTGGCTGACATAAATCAAAAGTCACAAAGGGAGCCTTCACAGACAGTGATAGAGTACTGTGCTTACAGAGTTATGGCTCCAATCATCCCTACACTTTAAAGCAAAGCAATTGTTACAGGTACTGACATTTTAAAACATGTATTTTATTTTCTTTAGCTGATGAAATAAGACTTACTTTTGCCAGTGATATACATTTTAAATGATGCTTCTATAGTTTATACTTTGTCCAAACAGACAAAGGGGAATTTAAACAAATCAGAGTCCTGTCCGTATCTTTTAACTGCATAGTCAACCTTGGTTTTGAGTCACATTCTTACCCCCTAACATTTTGGTTATAGTTTCGTGATGGAATTTAGAAATTTTCAGAGTTCTCACAATGAAATTACCTACTGTTCATTTTAACAGCTTAAAAGTGAGGTTACATAGCAAGGTTTGAGTTAGGGAGTAGATGAGAGGGGAGCAAAACATAAAACCAGTAGGCCATGTATTCCCAGATTAAAAAAAAAAAACAACAACAAAAACAACATTGTTCTGATTAGGGTCTAGGAAACCATCCATGTTTATTAATCATGTGTTAAAGTAGGTAACTTCATTTCTTTACATTTTAAAAAAATGATATTTATTTTCCTTGACAAGGATTGCATTAGGAATTTCATTTTTCTGTATTATTTTTAAAATAATTGTATTATTCAAGTAGCATTAATAGTAACACAGCTTTTTTCTTCCAGTGTTGTATACAAAAATTGAACAAGAAAGCAATTTTCCACATTATATAGAGTAATTAAAGTACATTCAGAACTAAAGTAGGAATATTAAATATTTAGCATTGCAATTCTAAAATGCAATCGTAAATCTGAAAGAGTAATGAGTCTTTGGAGTAAGAGGTTTAAATTCAAATTCTATTAGGTCCTGCTACTTAAGGGATGTGGATGATAAACAAACTATTTTCTCTGCCTAGCCAAGGCTGTTCAAGACAGTTATTTATTGATTTTTACTTGTTGAGGTTTTTGCTTTCATTGTTTGAAAAATCTCTCTCAAACTTGGTTTTCAGTTCATACATAAACACACTGAAATTAAACTTGACATACAGACTCCAGCTCTCAGCTGGCTACTCTATATTCTGGAAATATCCCCACTAATGATTCCCTCAGAAGTATACATATATTAGATATGTCAGTCAAAGTGGGCGATCCATTCAAAATCCTTATTTACCTAAACCTGCTCCACCTAGATAGTGTTCCTGAGAGGGGCAGACTTATGTACCAATAGCATCCTTCTCCTTCCTGTTTACAGATAATTAGACGAATAAAGAATATGCAGTAGAAACCAAGAAACCCAAAGGTGTGAAGGTACCTAGTGGACAGCTGTGTTAAAATGGGTAAGAGGAGGAGGTGGGGATGGGGATGGGGTCAATGAGAAAGGAATACTGGAGATTGTACAGAAAAACGGAATGAAAAGAGCCATGTAATCCTTGAGTGAGGAATTTGTCAGGACCCACAGAGTCCATCTTGACTTCTCATCCTTATTTGCATGAATATGTTAGATTTTCCATATCCTCTCAGGAAACCTCTATACTTAGAAGCTAAAGTACCGTGAGAAAGCACTACATTGTCTAATGTTCTATTTTAAGATTTAGATAATTCTTGTTCTGAAGATATTGGACAATCAGAAATAATACCACTTTAGAAAATATTTCATATTGAAATATTCTCTAAATGAAACAACCAGTGGGAGAAAATATTTGCAAATGATATACCTCGGGATTAATACCCAAAATATATAAAGAACTTATACACTTTTAACACCAAAAAAAAAACACAATCTAATCAAGAAATGGACAGAGGATCTGAATAGACATTTTTCCCAAGAAGACATATAGATGACCAGCAGACATAAAAAGATGCTCAAAATCACAAATCATCAGGGAAATCAAATCAAAACCACAATGAAGTATCACTTCACACCAATTAGAATGGTTAAAGCCAAAATGACAGAAAAAAATAACAAATGTTGGAGAGACTGCAGAGAAAAGGGAACTCTTTTTGGTCAGAATGTAAATTGGTACACACACTGTGGAAACCAGTATGGAATTTCCTCAAAAAATTAAAAATAAAAATGCCATATGATCCAATAATTCCACTGTTGAGTACTTATCCAAAAAAAAATTAATTTATGAAGGTATACACACCCTCATGTTTATTGTAGAATTATTTACAATATTAAAGATATGAAAGCAACACAAGTGTCCATCAATATATGAATGCATAAAGATGTGATATATATACATATATATAAAATGGAATGTATATACATACATTTTAAATATCTTTTTTATTTATTCGTGAGAGACGCAGAAAGGGAGGCAGAGACAAAGGCAGAGGGAGAAGCAGGCTCCCTGCAGGGAGGCCAATGTGGGACTCGATCCCAGGACTCCAGGATCATGCCCTGGGCCCAAGTCAGACGCTAAACCACTGAGCCACCCAGACATCCCTGTTTATATAATATATAATGGAATATTTCCTGGCCATAAAATAGAATGAGATCTTGCCATTTTGGATAATAGGGATAGACCTAGAGGGTATTATGGTAAATGAAAGAAGTCAGACAGAAAAACGCAAATACCATATGATTTCACTTACAAATCTAAATCTAAAACAAAAACAAATGAACAAATAAAAACAAATTCTCCAATACAGAGACAAATTGATGGCTGCAGGAGGGGAGGTGGATGAGGGGGTGGGTAAAATAGTAAAAGGGATTAAGAGGTACAGAATTCCACCTAGAAAATAAATCAATCATGGAGATTGATGATAAAAAAATAATAAATATTAGTTTTTTAGGCTTTCCTTCCATTTGTTTCCCATTTTCCATATAGTAAGAGCCAAGATTCCACTCAGCAATTAATAAACCAATCATTGTAAAAGGGGAGTGGTTAAAAAATAAAAGTAGAGAGGGACACCTGGGTGGCTCATTCAGTTAAGCATCTCTCTCTTTTTTTTTTTTTTTTAAGATTTTATTTATTTATTTGAGAGAGAGAAAGAGAGAGGGAGAGAAAGAGAGAACACATACAAGCAGGCAGAGGGGCAGAGGAAGAGGGGGGAGCAGACTCCCCACTGAACAGGGAGCCCAATGTGGGGCTTCCTCCTGGGACCCCAGTATCATGACCTGAGCTGAAGGGAAATGCCCAACTGCCTGAGTCACCCAGGCACCCCAGCATCCAACTCTTGATTTAGTTCAGATTACAAACTCAGGGTCATGAGATCGAGTTCAGTGTCTGGCTCCATGCTGGGTGTAGAGCCTATTTAAGATTCTCTCTCTTCATCTCCTTCTGCCATCCCCACTCTGCTAGCATGCACATATTCTCTCTCTCAAAAAAAAAAAAAAAAAAAAAAGAGTAGAGAAATAGAAAGATTTGCACATTATTATTTTTTATTATTATTTTTCTCTTTGTCACATAGGTACTTCATCACCATTTAACATAGATTGGGACATGGTGGGGGAAAAAAAAACCCAAACCTTAACATCTTTCTCTGGATGGTCAGTACTGAGGGTAGACACTGGCCCTACTAGCAAGAAAAAGGCTGGTCCAACTTGACTTGCTTATGACCCATCATTTCCCCTCTCTTCTCCAAGAAAAGAACCTATGCGGTTTATGTTCACTCACTCATTCCTGCTACCCATGGCTCAACTGCAACTGCCAAATATGCCTGAAAAATAATGACACAGTTGGCTTCACATTTTGACTAGCCAGAGGCTTTATTCTCAGACTGTAATTGGAACTCTTATAAACTCATCTGTATCTAAGATAAAATCTTTCAACATTGTTCCCCTTGTTTATGCAGTTCTCTGCTTAAAGTGCAGTGCAGCATTAATTTCCATCCATTGATAGGACCTCCTCTCTTCCTACCCAAACCCTTCTGATCTGCCCTCTGAAACTTCTACTCCATGATCAAAAATGCCCCAATATTCTAAGTCTATACTCTTTTTTCATAGTTTGTTTGTTTGTTTATTTATTTATTTATTTATTTATTTATTTATTATTTTTGTGAATGTATTTTTTATTGGTGTTCAATTTGCCAATATATAGAATAACACCCAGTGCTCATCCCATCAAGTGCCCCCCTCAGTGCCCGTCACCTACTCTTAATGTTCTTTCCAATGTGTTACCTTTACTGAAACTTAGCAGCTCCTGCGGTCATGTTTCTTAGTAGTCATTGAAAATGTGGGCTCCTAACAAGATCTTGACGGGTAGATATAAAATCACTGCCCTCCTCAATATGAATTCTGGATTTTTATTTTCCTCTTACCTTGTAACATCTCCTACTTTTATGTCTCACACATAGCACCCATCCTCAAAAAATCATCTGCCAATCTTCTGATTTTTTTTAAATCTCATTATTTTTAAGAGACAGCACCTAAGCTTTCTTTTGGATTACTCTGAACCAGGGAAGTATCTAGAAGAATGGGTTCGCAATTTTCTCCCTTGCTTTTTTTGACCTCCTGTCTGTGTATGACCTTTTATTTCCAGTACACTTCAACCATAAATTTCCATTGTGATAAACAGTATATTATCACCAGAAATTTTATCTCCACTGAAAGAGATACCCTGCTTCCCCCCACACACATACATACTAGACCATCTTATTCTTCCATCTGGCAGTATGTTTTCTATCTGTATTGTGCAGGTACTCTCACTGCAATAACTCTTTGACTTCATTGAGACATTGTCCCCACTGACCCTCTCCATTCTCTGCCCATCAGCCAACTTTCAGGTTTTATTTCTCATTTCTTTTCCACTGTTCCCAGCCTTCTAATTCACTTCATTCCACTTTCACTCCACTATCAGAGGATGATCTTTCCTCTTATTAGAGAAGTGAGAGCACATCAAAAAGCAACTCATTTGTTTTCTTACAGCCCCAGCTAAAACCCATCTACATCTACATTAATCATTAATTCTTCCCCACCCTCTCCTTTTGTAATACAGAAGGAAGCATCCTCCAATCTTTTAGTCCAGTACAAAGTAAACACAGATACTCATCCCATCTCCTCTGAAACTTGTCTTCAATGATTCCCACTTCTTTCTGCATTTTTAATCTCTCTTCTTCTACTAAATCTTAACCTTCAACCTATGAACTTAGTCTATTATTTATCATCCTGAAACAAATCTTTTTTCTTAACTTCAAATCACTCTCCTGTTTCATTTGCATCTAACCTTCTCCAAATAATTGTTTAGGCAAGATGACTTTTTTTTTCCCCTCAACCATCCTTAAAACACAGGGATATATCCTCCAACCTCACCATTCCACCATTCCCCTGCCTTTTTTTTTTTTTTTTAACTTACAGAGGTTCCCAATTACTTCCATGTGGCTAAACCTTTCTCAGACCTTTTTACTGACCTTTCTATAGCATCAGACCAAGTTAATCCCTTTCGATTTCTTTCTTCTCTTAGCATTCTCTTGGCATTCTTCCTACCTGACTGCTTTTTCTTAGCTACTTTTTCCACCTCCTTTTTTCTGTATCAAGTCCAGGATTCTAAAACTGGAGTTTTCCAGGTTCAGATGTGGAATCTCTAAATTTTCTCATAGACAAATCTTTAGTTTCCATGATTTTCATCAATATTCCAATAACTCTTTTATATTTTAACCTATCTTCTGAGATTCTAACTCATAAATACACCTGCCTTTTTGATATTTGCATTTAAATTCCTTTAGCCACCTCAAATGTAACATATCTAGTAGTAAATTATTCTTCTTTCTTAGCAAATCTATCCTTTCACTTTTCTCCACTTTGGCGAATGGTGTCATTTTCTACCCAATGACTCATTCCGAACCCAGGAATCCATCCTCCATAACCTCTACCTTATCCTCTATATCTAATTCATCACCCCATCCTGCCACTTCTAGATTCAAAATATATCTCAAATCCTATATTTATTTCCTTTTCTGTTTCTCTCTTCTAAACCAAGTCACCATTATCTCTTGCCTGGGGACTTACATTTCATCTGTTTCTTGTTCCTTGTAAACCACTCTCCTCATTGTTGTCAAAGGGATCTTATTAAAATGAGAGTGGATTATGTATTATAAAACCCACCTATAGCTGCTAATAGCTGTCAGAATAAAACCATGTATTCCTGACATTAACAATGGTGAGCATGACCTAGTCTCTGCCTATCTCTCCAGCTTCATCCTCTGGTATATTTAGACACTTCCAATACCTTTGCCATTTTTCAGTTTCCTAAATAATCCATGTGTTTTCTTCCATTCTGCACTTCACATATCCTGTGTCCCAGTCTGGAAAGTGATTTCTGTCATGGTACCTCAATCTTGGCTTTAGATTTCAATCTAAATGTCAATTTCTGTGAAAAACCTTTCCTGCTATTCCAATATCAGTTAGGTCTATCTGATATAATCTCATGTCATTCCATATTTTTTATAACACTCTTCTTTGGGCAGCCCTGGTGGTGCAGCGGTTTAGTGCCACCTGCAGCCCAGGGTGTGATCCTGGAGACTTGGGATGGAAACCCACGTCGGGCTCCCTGCATGGAGCCTGCTTCTCCCTCTGCCTGTGTCTCTGCCTCTCTCCCTCTCTCTGTGTCTCTCATGAATAAATAAATAAATAAATAAATAAATAAATAAATAAATCTAAAAAAGGATAATATTCATAAAAAAACATTCTTCTTTATCTTACTTGCATAAAAGATACACACACATATACACACACTCTCTATGTTTAAGATCTGTTTACTAAGTAGACTATAACCTCCAAGAGGACAAAGGACATATCTTCTTTATTCAGTATTGCATACTTAGGAACTAGTCATAAGTCTGCTCATTTATTCAATTTCCTTCCTTCCTTCCTTCCTTCCTTCCTTCCTTCCTTCCTTCCTTCCTTCCTTCCTTCCTTCCTTCCTTCCTTCCTCCTTTCCTGCCTTCCTCCCATCGTCCCTTCTTCCCCACTCCTCCACACACAAACACACAGTCACAAAGGTTATGGACTGACTTCCTCATATTGGATAATAAAATCTAAAACTCACCTTTGAAATCCAGTTAAAGGGGGAAAAATATGGATAAGGTCATTGTAGCATCAGAAAATAAATTCTCCACATTATCCAGGATAGCTCACTGGAATTCTACTTTGAACCCAAATCATCAGCTAACACTAAATTATTCCTTGGCCTCAGATTGACTGCACTGTCCTTTATGCATATAGTTCCCTTTGGAGAATTTGTAGGGATTAGTGAAGGGTTCATGGTAAGATTCAGTTTTCCAGTGCCTGGCCAATTTTCATTTTTGATGGCATTTCCTCAGCATTCTTTTCTACTTATCTACAGATACCAGATGATAACACTCGGCTGTATTGCTAAAAGGGTCAAACTACCTATATCTAGTACCTAGCAAAAGCTTGCTTCTTTGTTTACTTTAAAGTAGGTTATTTAATATAATCAACAAGAATTTTAAGAGTATCGCTGCCTGTGAGTAGTATGGTTTGAAAGTTTTAGGAGATTAGGCAAGGAGATACTAGTTTGGTAGTTATGCATTTGTATAGGGGCTGAAAATGGAAAAGAGAGTTCAGGAATGTTTTGGGATCTTAGTCAATAGGACTTGATAATTAATTGGGGACAAGGATGAATAGAGAGTAGCATTCTAGTATAATAACTTTCATAAAATATATTTCTTGACTATATTGTGTCTTCAGATTTCTCTCAGAAACTCTACCTGTCTTATAAGATCTCAAGGTATTATTCCATTTAATATGAAGAATGGATTTTACAGTCTAGGCATATTAACTTCATGACCAAGGGCAATGCTATCTTAGGAGTCCTTCAGGGGTCAGTTTGCAGGATGTCAATCCTCAAAGGCTCATGCTCAATATACTTGATTCATGTGGAACAGTAAAATATTTGCAGTAATATATTAGATGTCAAAAAGTTGCTCTTTGAGATATGCAGAGATGTATAACCTAATTTTAGCACTTAAGGAAGTCTTATTGGTTTATGAAGGCATTTTTCGGAGCTGATAACACAGATGGCTGTTTCAGAAAGTGACTAAGGTAAGTATCCATGAAGTTGTGGACTGCTGAATAAATCTGGTCCACTGCTATGCTAATTGCCAGTTACCCAAACCATCAATTTCTATTTTAAATTATTATTAAATGGAAGAAAGACAGCATGTAGAAAAATAAAATTTTACTTAAACCACAGTTTTCTCATATATTATTTATTGTTTATACTTACGCACACATTTCAGTTTGCTGTTGGAATAGATTGTGCAATAATATTGCAATGATGATAAAATCATATGGTTATACAGATAAAATAACAGTGTAAAAAGATAAAGATTTCTTTGTTCAATGTTCACTTTCCTAGCTGTGAAGGGCAGATGTACTTAGAAAAAAAATAAGGCAAAAGTTCTGTAAATCAATAACTTCTTCATAAGGGATTTTATCCAAATTTCTTGGCTCAGTTTTAAGCAGAAATGCAGGATCAGGCTTAGGCTAAGTGTAGTTAAGACTGCAGAGGCCATGGGATGCTGGGGTAGCTCAGCGGTTGAGCATCTGCCTTTGGCTCAGGGCGTGATCCTGGGGTCCAGGGATCGAGTCCTGCATCAGGCTCCCTGCAAGGAGCCTGCTTCTCCCTCTGCCTATGTCTCTGCTTCTCTCTCTGTGGCTCTCATGAATGAATTTAAAAAAATCTTAAAAAAAAAAAAAAAAGGATTGCAGAGGCCAAATGAAGCTAGTGAAATAAACAACTATCCTCATTGAGTTAGAAAAACAAGTATTTTTATAATTGTGAAATGCTTCTAGACCAGGGTTCCTTGATCGAGATGAGCTTCAGGGGTTCCATCAACAACTAATTGTGTAGGGACAGTGCAAATTGGCTGGTATGCAAGTAAATGAATTACCTGTAGTACTACAGGTGCACTTTTTTTTTTTTTTTTTTTTGGCGAGAGTTAATAAAAAGGTAAATACTCATGTTCTCAAGTAGTTATTCTTAAGTATTATTAGACACAATAATCGCCTGGGGAGCTTGCTGAAATCTCCAATTCATATAATCACTGTCGTGCAAGTTTGGACACTATTTTTAAAAAGCTAAATATGCATTTGCCCTTTGATCCAACAAACTCTATCCCAGAAATTTATCTTTAAGAGACATCTTTACAAATAAGAGTCCACCGATGCACCATGTTATCACCATAACATCATAATAGCAAAATATTGAAAATATGTTTGTATCTAATTCTCCCTTCTGTATCCTATCCATTCTTTCTTTTCAGAAATATTAAGTTAGCATCTACTATGTTAAAGGTTCTGGGAATACAACAGGGAATTCAGAGGCTTGCAGCCTGTGCCTCTGGAGGGAATAGGAAGCAAGATCTTTGAAGATAAACCTACTTTACAATTTATAAATACTTAAGGAAGGTTGGTAGGATAGCTCTGCTAATTGTTAATTGAGAGAAGTAGGTCTTCTAACAAGCTCTTGTTAGTGTCATGGCCAAGAATTAAAGATGGTAGGCTATTCAATAATGGTAATCTTGTCCCAATCTTAGTAATTTCTTGCATGGAGGCCAATTAATTTTTCAGAGAACAGATTGTTTGAATCAAACCCATGTTAGAATTTTTTTCCCTAGCAAATTCTTAAGTTACTGTTTGCTGCTCAATCTTCATTTTTTTCCTTCTAATATCAGTGCCTATGATATTTAGCTTTACATGTCAATTTCACAAGCTATAGTGTCCAGTGATTCAATTTAACACTGACCTAGGTGTCACTGTGAAGATGTTTTGTATATATGATTGACATGTATAATCAGCTAAGTTTAATAAAGGAGATTATTTTCCATAATCTGGGCGTATTTATTCTACTTAACTGAATAGTTTAAAAGCAGAACCAAAGTTTCCATGAGGAAGAAGAAATTCCACTTGTGGACTCCATCATCAGCTTTGTCCAAGACTTTCAGCCTCCCCTTTCTGACTGCCTGACCTAAACATTTTCATCTAATTAGCTAGCTCCCACAACCACATATCAGTCCTTACAAGAAATACATACATATTTATGAATCTTGCTGGTTCTATTTTTCTGGTGGAACTCTGACTGATACAGTGCCCAAAAATTATTTAGAAGAATCCCTCTTCGTTTTGTGAGAATTTAAAACAGATATTTGACAGTTCAGATAACTGGTAATTAGCATAAGAGTGAAACGGATTTGTTTAGCAAGCCAAATTAAGAAAGCACAGGTCCTGGGGACCTATTTTGAAGCCCTAAATCAAGCCACGCTAAAATCAGCACTGCTTGTTTTATTTAGTGACCTGAGCCATTAAATTTCTCATTTTGCTTAAACTGGAGTTTTCTACCATTTGCAACTGGAGAATTCTTAAGTGATAAATATCCGTAGTTAAAACAAATTGTAACTGAAACACCTTTCATTACTACAGAAAGAGAAATAGAAGTCAAATGTTTTACTGACAATAAATGTATTGAGCTGCTTATGAAAATCAGCAATTTAAAAGAAAAATATGAACTATTATAAGGTAATTTTATTTGTCTTAAAAAGCTATGTGAGTAATCAATGATTTGATCAATGGCTCAGAAAATTCAGAAGTCTAAAAATATAATATTTGTAATTTCCTCAATAAATGCTTCCAACCTTTATTTTGCCACAGGAAACAGCAAAAGTAAAAGAACAAAGTTCATATTCCATTATGGGTAAAAACAATGAAACCATTAGAAATATATAGAATTTCATCTGCCAATCTGTTTCAAATATATGTATACATATTTGAATATATATACACATTTATCCCATAAGACAAATTAACAAATAACAATTTTTAGTTATTTGCCATAATGGGTTTTTACCAATTTGAATTAAATTGTGAGGTAAAAGTGTTTCTAAATATTTGTAGAAGAAAGATGAAAATTGTGCAGTTGAATGAAAACAAGATAGTGACCTAGTGGACCAAGGCTTCATGGCCTAATGCTCAATTGGCTGGTGACCAGGATATTCTAAAGAAATTGTATTATCCGCCATGAACCTAATGAGCAGTCTCTGACATTGATAATCTTTGCAAAATACAGAATGCACAGTTAGGAAATTCAGTTTGGGGTACCTATCCTGTTCATTATGTGTTTGTTTGTTTGTTTGTTTATTTTCCAGGAAGAGGTTCTTCCCCACAGGATTTAGCTCCTGAAGTACGTCATCCCTTATAATGCAGCACCTCCCACCCCTGCCCCCTTTCCCTAGATTATTAGACCAGCAGTGGAGATCTAGCCATGGGGCATCCGATAAATTGATTGCAATGCATTAATCAGGTTCTCTGACTTAGATTTTTAAAATTATGACACAGAAATCTCTTAGTGATTTTTGGCTTGAAGTCTAAAGTCAGAGCATTGGTTAGCTATGTTGAGGTATGTAAGAGTGTAACCGGAAAAAGCCTGTTAGGAGAGATAGAAATAGAGATGATAGAGAAAAAAAGATGAGATCGAGGCAGAAAAGGGGTGCAGGGAAAGAAAAAAAGGAGTAGGAGTTGGAGAGGAGGGGAGGGGAGGGGAAGGAAAGGAAGAGTGGGAAGAGAAAAGAAGAGAAGCATAAAGCAACCCTAAAGAAAGAAGTATTCTCTCTTTCCTCATATATGACCTTAACTTTCTCACAGGGAATGTGTTAAGGCTGCTTTTGAACGATTATGTGAAGTAATGGTTCTGCTAACTAGAATTTAGGAATGATAAAGATTTACTTCAAGTGATGCTATCAATAAAAAAGTAAATGTACCAAATGAAAATGAATCTGAGCTAATGTTGACCTCTGTACTACCATGGTGAAACTATCTTTTCTCCACCTTGGATCATAATGCAGACCTAGAGATATAAATTGCTATATATTGCCCAGGATCATACAGAAAAAGTAATTAGAGGATTTGGTTTAAAACTCCAGGTTTCTTCATTCATGGAAATGTGCTGTGCTCAATTTCCTCCCCAAATTTCCCTGTTCTCCCATATAGTGTTATATGCTTATAAAACACACATTCTTAAGTTCTAATTATATTGAATTTTAACTATCATTTACAAAAATCAAAACAGTATTCAGATTTCCTACCTTGTTTTTTCAATTAGAAAGTAAACATTTTGAAAAAGGAATCAGTTATCTCTATAGTATATAAAATATTTTGTGTGTCTGAAAAACAAGTAATTGCAATAACACTGTACTTCTGAATTTTTTTCTTTAGTATTTGGACCATTGAAATAATTACAAGTAGAGCTCAAATGTGTTGAGAGACTGAGCAAGGCTAATTGATATGGGTGCATTATTCATCACTTTTTCTATGCATGTAAATATAGATGATAACACTCATGTAAAGTGCTTCAAAAGTGCTAAATGAAAGTGAGCACAACAGACTCAAGCTTTTTAATGCACTATATAGCCAAGCAAATACCGATGGTCTAAAAACTTATGGTATCAAAACCTATAATTCAAGTTCGTTTCCCTTCCTTTCTCTCCCCTTTCTTTCTTCCTTCCTGTTATGAGAACCTTTTGGAAGACATATATCTTCATCAGTTAGAACCTATATCAGTATGCACATAAATGTTCATTTGAGTATAATAATTAAAGTCAAAATAAACTGGTTAAGTTAGAATACTGAATGCAGGTAAATTAATTTTAAGAAGAATTTGTAAAACTGTGAAAAGTAATCTCACTTAACATAACGTATACTACTTAAATTGTTTGGAATCCAGCATTAGACTGTAAGCGATTTGAAAGCAGGGACAATAATCTTTATGGAGTAATCATATAGTCAGTTAGATATAAATCATTCCAAGATTTTTTAGGCACCCATCCAATATCATTAAGTCTGTATTTTCATTCCAAAATACCCAACCAATATTCATCAAGTGCCAAAAGCAAATAGTTTGACAGAAATAGATTACTTCAATATACCCTAAATGCTAAACAGAACTCACCCTTTTAGAATCACGGTCAATTCACATTCAGGATATAAAATTCTATTAGAAAGTAAAAGGATTGAGTACATATCATAATATTGATCAAATCAACAATAGAGGGGATGAGATCAGGAATTTGAGGACTGCAGGTACATCTTTTCGTGCTAGACATTTGTCTCTCTCATGCCTTGTCCTGTTGAGTTTGTGCTTTGGTGTTTGCTCTTAAAGTCCAAACTCTACTATCTTGTGTTCCTACCCTTGGATAGTTAAAATCTTACTGATTTTGTTTCTTAGTGGCTGCTTTTGTTCTTTCCACATCCTTAATTTCATACTTTGGTTCTAGCCCTGTCACCTGCCTCTAGCTCTTAGCATTATTTTAGTTTTATGATTTGATTGTCCTGCCCTGAAAGTAAACGGTATGCTGATTCTGACTGCTTTGATGTTGCAATCCAGAACAAACCTTTGGACAAAGGTAGTAGAATATGCAGAAGTAATACAAACCTTAGAGAATTACTCATTTATACTTTTGTTCAACACATACTTATTGAACACCCATTTTGTCAGGCATTGTCAAACTGATGTGATTTTCAGGCTTGATAGGAAATGATATATACAAAGATACAGTCAGACTGACCTGAGTTTCAATTTCATCTTTGATTCCAAGTACCTATTTGATTCTCAGCAGGTTACTTAGTTTCTAAGCCCCAGCTTCATCAATAAAGTTAGAAAAAGAGTGATCAAGGATGCGTTTTTTCTAAGCTAGATGAAATGAGATAGTTGGTATGTCAAAGATACTCAACATGCATATGTTTCCCTCCTTCCTCTGTTCCATACTTCTTATTTCATATGTGTTCTATTTCTTTGTAGCTGAGAGTTTGGGGATGATAATTGGAAATGGAGGTAATTTTATACAGGGTTCCAAGTTATAAATATCAGTTTGCTGGATGAATAAGTGCTTGCTAAAAGGACTCTGATTTTGGCAGGGCTATGGATGGTATAAGATATACTTGGTGAATCTCGCTTTCATACTCAATAAGCTAATGAACTGTATATCGATTGAAGATCTTAGGCTACAAAAGAAAATGTGAGATGCTGCTAAGAGGCCTAGGACAACTTCAATGAAACAAATGCTTGTACTCTCATAATGTACAAGGTGAGAGGTACTGGTGATATAAGTTAAAGAGGGCCATCCCTCTACCATGAAGATTCTCATATTCTCTCACAACTTCTCTAGAAACTAGCCATAAATTGGATATTTTGAGAGCTCTTTGAGAAAATACAATTTTTTAAAAAAGATAAAAGGCCACTAATAGGCATAATACAGTTAAAATATTCATAAAGATTTTTGCAAAGTGCTACATTTAAAATTACTTATCTACTTTGAGTAAAAATCTGTTTTAGCAATGACAATGGAAAATAAAAAGATAAATGAACACTCCTCTGAATGAAATGCATTAAAAAATTTATATAGATCCATTTCATCACAGCTCTTATTTTACTTTGGTATAAATAATTGGAGAAACAGCATACAGAAACATCAAAGTTAGCAAATCATACTAAGCTTCTACAAAAAACAGTAGTGAAATGCCAAGTCAATGTTCATAAGCTATAGGAAAATCTCCAGAGGCTATAGATTGGCAGAAAAATGGCATAAGGATCAAATGAGCAAGCTTATGGTAATGCATTAGGGAAAAATAGTCAACATTATTTGTTTAGGAATCTGAGCCATGCTTTTATTACTTATTCAATTGGTCCACACAGGTGAACTCATCTTACTGTCTTTATTCCAAATAGTTTGTTAAGACTACTCTCAGAAGAGATGATTTTCTGAGGACATTAACCCCATGTGCTACTATGGCCAAAACAGGCAAGTATAATCAAGAGAAGTATTAGTAAAACAAAATTGAAAATATTATTCTACCCACATAATTATTATCATGGAGAATTTTAAGTGGAATCCTGTGTTTTGTTCTAGTTGCAGTGCTTCCAGAAAGTCATAACAAACCTCAATGAAGCCTTTAATACAAACCATGATCAGATGTGGTGATAGTGGTATAGGAGGGGTACTATAGGGATAGGCATGTGAGTCAACCTCATAGAAATGGAATAAAATTACTTCATTTCTGATAGTAAAGACAAAGCTTGAAAACAGCTCTGAACAAAATCTATAAAAACACTGAGTTTTAAGACATTGATTGCCAGTCACAGATCAATGTGACTCTCTTCCCATAATTCTTGGAATAAGGAGTAGGTCAAAATGTCCACACTTTACTTTATATTATATGACCTCATACTAATCCTCCCCAATCACCACACTCGATCACAGGTACCAATCAGGGATAGGAATTTGAGCCAAGTGTAGCCAATATACTTCTTATGCAAAAACTAATGAACCGAATTAATCAAATTATTTCTTTCAAGATTTTGAACTAGTACCTCAGAATGCGACGATATTTAGAGATAGGATCTTTAAGGAGGTAATTAAGTAAAGATGAGGCTACTGGGGTGAGCCTTATCCAGTCTCACTGGTATCCTTCTAAGAAGAGGAAATTTGGGCATTTATATATATATTTTTTTTTAATTTTTAACTTTTACAATATATTATTAGATGTGCATATATAACATATACTTATGCATATTCAAATATATGACACACAAATAAAAGTTTACATATATATTAATTGTCTCAAGAACTGAAGAAAAGCAGGACTAGAAAAAAGCTGTGCAAATAGAAATAGGTCATATGAGGATTGCTACACTGCCCAGTGGCACAGAAAGGACTCAACAGTGAACCAGCCCCTTTGCTTCAATTCACCTCTTATGCACAGACAACCCTCAGTGGGCAATCAATGGAGGTTTGAGGTTTCTTCAATAAACAGCAGGGTGGTATCAAAAGTATCAATCGTCAGAAGATTGCTTATTGCTCTGCACGCCAATGGTTCCCTTGCTGCCAATAATACATAATGTGTGAAAATGAGAAGGGGCTTTTTGATAGCTACTGACATGATCTAGAAAATTAGTGCTTGGATAAAATAAGCAGCCACTTACATACCACTGATATAGGCTGACAGTGGCAGAAATGTAGATTCAACAAACTGAATTTCAGAAAAACACAATATGCAGTAGGGTCTAAATAACCAGACTATTCCATCTAAACTTTCAGTTCTTCTAAATAAAGTAGACCAAAGGGGGCACCTGGTAGCTCAGTCAGCTAAGTGGCCAACTCTTGAGTTTGGCTCAGGTCACAATTTCAAGATCCTGGGAATCAGTGCTATATCTGGCTCCATGCTCAGGGGGAGCAGGCATGAGGATTCTTTCTTCCTCTCTCTTTGCCCCTTCCCTCACTTGTTCTTGCACATGTGTTCTTTTTCTCTCAAATAAATAAATAAATCTTTAAAAAATAATAAAGTTGACCAACATCTATTCATTCAAAAATATTATTAATGCTATACATTATGCTGGCACCCAGGACACTCAGAAAATGGTATATTGTCCATGACTTCTGATGTCTGGTCATTCCGTTGTTTCCTTTCTTCTCATCACTCAATCTTCCTTTCAGACATCAAAATAAAGCAAGGAAAGGACAATGTGGCTGTTTCATCAAGATTCGCTATAAAAAGAGAAAGATCTCTCCATTTGGGTTAGAATTCCTAAAGTGCATGTATTCTCCCTACATAATCCTGAATGCTGGTATCTTACTATAACATTTATAAATATTTTATACAGGTTGAGCCATATTCACCTGTGTGATGTTCACCAGTTACCAGAGATTCCTATAGTGCATCTAGATGACAGTGATGTACAATAAACCAGAGCTAGACATATAAGAAGACACAGTTTCTGAGCTCAGAGAGCAATAGGAATCATTTATGCAAGCAACTAGCATTTGAGATGAACATGATTCTAAAGTGGCGGGAATGCCTACAGCTGCCAGGAGGAATTAGGGAAAACTTTAGAGTATGTACCTTGAGAAGAGACCTGAAGGAAGAGTGAGAGTTTGCGAGGTTGATTTAAGATGAACTAGAGATGTGTGCAAAGCCCAGAAAATGACTCAGCATATACAACTTCAGACAACAATTCTGTTTACAGTTATTCTCATAGATGAGCTACTGGGGATGCTCTCTCCTATTCCTTATTTTTAATCCTTGCAACAAGCTTTTGATGTTAGACAGTATTATTAAGGAAACTGAACTTCAAAGAAATTAAATACTTTAAATACTTTGTCCAAAATTACATAATATGACACAGAGGTAGGCTTAAACCCTAGTTTTCTAAAACTAAACCCAGTTATTCTTCTAGGGCAACAACAATAGGAAGACATTTTCTTATCACATGCTTAATCTACATAGCAGGGAATCTGGCTCTGGGTAGACTGTTAGAATTGTATTAGGTCCGTGAATATAGAAATCCTTATGCACTCCCGTATAAAATATCAAAGGGGCTCTTCTTATTTCCATAGAGAAGTGTTTTGACCCCTTTGAAATCTTAAAGAGGAATAAAAAAAAATTAAATACAATATATTGTTCTCATGCCACCTTTTTAAAAAGTTCTGCTTCAGAATGAGGACTCGAGACCTGGAAATTACTAAAGGAACACCGAAATGTAGCTACTAAAAACTTTTCATCCATTAGTGGCCACAGGCAGTTTTCTATTACGTGTGGTGAGAGGGACTTACATTCCCTTTACAAGGTCATAGCCAGGAGATGACTAATGTCATTTTACCTTTGTCAGTAAGCACATTTATTGAGTGCCTACTCTTTGGAGGGCACTATAATAGGCATTGCTGGGAACCGCAAGGTAAACAGAACATGGTTTCTGCCTTGTTTCAGGCACTGTCAGAAAGAGAAAACAGCACTAGGGTGCTCCAAAATGGGAAAATAAACGTATTGGTCCTTTCAAATCAATGTCAAAATGGCTAGCAATATCATGCTTTGCTTTTGCAACTTATGCTAGAAGACAACACCCAAGGGCTATAGCCAGCTTGATGCATAGCCCTCTGAGACAACATAAAAGGGATTTGTCTAGATCTTAAAAAAAAAAAAAAAGTCATACATGTTATATCTTTAGCAGTCTTATAAAGCTTTTTCCCTGACTTTTATAGACAGTCTCAGAGAAAATGGAGTGCCATAAAAGACTTCTAACACTTTAAGTGACTACCTGGCAATATTCTCTCAACATCTGGATATCCTTAGAATGTTATGCAGTCATATATAGTCTAAAATCCATTACAGATTGAACGGAAGGCTAACAGCAGCAACAATATTCATAGCAACCCTTCAGGCACAGTGGGCTGTTATTCCTGGAGGCCAAATGCTGAGTATTGTTTTCTGTAATTTGAATCTCTCTGAAGTCTTTCTCGGTGTGTGAGTCTCCCTCATTTCACTACCAAATTCTGTTCCTTTCCTACCTGGCTAAAATTAGTGGAATTGTTAGAACCAGTTCTAAATATCTCAATCTCAATACTTAGCAAATATATTCCTTAGGAATCTAATTCACTGTCTGAAAATAAATATGGAACAATGAAAACCTAAAATGATATTTTACATAGTATTTGAAGAAAAGTAAATAAAGCTGTTCATGTAAATCATGGCAAATCCAGAAAATGAAAGCATGGGATTCTATTTAGATGGAAAACGTATAAGTTTCCCTTCCTCCAAGTATTTTTTAGTTTTATATGCTGACTTGTGTACAGGGTTAGCATCTTTTCAATGTATTCTGGTATGTGTATCTCATTTTGGGTTTCCCCAGACACGAAGATTATAGAGAAAGTTAGGAGTTAAAGGAAAACACTGGTAGGAGAGTGGGAAAATGAAACAAGGAAAGGAAAACAGAAGTGTGCGCTCATGGATCCTGGGATCACACCCTGGGCCAGAGGCAGACGCTCAACTGCTGAGCCACCTGGGAGTCCCTCAAAAGTCTTTCTCTAAAGGTTTCAATATTCTGTATTTCTTTAATGTGGATTCTATCAATTTGATGAATCCTGGCACAAAAGTAGATTCAAATCCAGTTTTTGTGTTTTATTCCAGGTTACAACTCAATAAAGGCAAAGTGGTGTACCTCCATGAGAAATAACATAATACACTCTAATTATATTGATACTGTACTAAAGAATTAAATGAAATATTTGGAAGCTGTCTTCCATCACTTTTTTAAAAAGTTGATTCAATTTGAATGTGTACCTTGGGTATGGGGGGGTGGGGTTAGATTGAATTATTCATACTGTCACAATAAATGTTAGACATGTGAAAAACTGGGGCCTGTACTAATAAGCGAAAGGATTGGACTGTAAATATTGAAGATGAAAAGTAAGAAAAATGATAGAAGATTGTATATCTAGTTCCTTAGATTGTATTTTGAGCTTCTGATAATGTTAATTTTTAAGGGAAAAGAAAACAGTAAGTTTAAGCAATTTTGTTTGGAGGATAGTAGATAAGGTGGAGCAGCTGGGTTAGTGAAGTTTAGTCAATAATTATTTTCTCCTGAAATCAAGAATCTCAATTTGTTTGTGTCTTCTACGTAATTAAGGTAGAATAGAAGGGTGTGAAATAAGGTCAGATAAACACAGAGAGGGAGAACGATCAGAGCCAGATAATGTAAAGATTTGTAGGCCATTTGGAGAACTTTGACTTTTTCTCTGAATACAACAGAAAAATACTGGAAGGTTCTTAGTGGAGAGGTGACATCTAAGCAGAAGTGATCTGCTTGTACTTAAAAGTGATCACTCTGACTATGGTGATAAGGAAAACAGGGTAAGGGTGGGATTTAGGAGATTAGTTAAGAAAAGGTTTTTCTTGTGATGTAGGCAAGAAGATAATGATGGCTTCAGCTAAAAAGTTACAGGTGGTGGTGGTAAGAAGTTAGATTCTTAATATTTTGAAATTCTTGCTGACATAATTTGTTATTTTATTAGATTCAAGGTATGAAAGGAAGAAAGAAATGAATTTTGACTCAAACATCATGACAAACTGAGTTACTATATTTGAGTAGGGGAGTTCAAATTTGGATTTATTAAATGTGTTATGCCTTTAAGATACCCAAAAGAAACCGTGTCTAGGTAGTTGGATATATAAGCCTGACGTTTAAGAAAGGGGTCTAGATAAAAGATACAGTTTGGGAGTAATTAGTAATAAGTATTATTTAAAGCAATGACTTGGTGGGTTCACCTAACGAGTGAGTATAGGTAGAGTGAATAAAGCATGAACCTGGAGCACTGTGAGACTTGCCAGTCAGGAATATGAGAACACACAGGAGCTATGAAGATGTAGCCAATGAGGCAGAAGCAGAACCAGGACGAAGTAAGGTCTCTGAAGTCAAAGAAAGAAAATATTTCAAGGGGGAAAGATAGTAATCGACTGTGACCAATGTTGATGAGAGTTCAAGTAAAATGTGAAATGAAAATTGATCTTCTCATTTAGACAGATTCAGCTGATTGTTGACCTTGTTGAGAGTGGTCTCCATGAAAAAGAGAGAAATCATGGTTGAAGTGGTTTAAGAAAGAACCAGATGAGAGGAACTGGTATTGAGTAGAGACAACTCTTGCAATGAGTTTTTCTATGAAGCAGAGAAAAGAGTAACTAGAGTCAGGATCCTTTTTTGGGGTGGGTGGTAACACATTAGGAAATATTAGGCATGCTAGTAACCTATGGGGATGATAAATAAAAAAAATAAATGCAGGGACAGCGGCTGAGCATCTCCCTTTGGCTCTGGGCATCATCCCGCAATCCTGGGATCCAGTCCCCACATCAAGCTCCCTGCATGGAGCCTGCATCTCCCTCTGTCTCTGTCTCTGTCTCTGTCTCTGCCTCTCTCTCTCTCTCTCTCTCTCTCTCTCTCTCTGTGTGTGTGTGTGTGTGTGTGTGTGTCTCGTGGATAAATAAAATCTTTAAAAAAAAGAAAATTAAAAAAAAAACAATAAATGCAATGCAATATAAAGAGGAAATAATGTTTTAAGGAGCCAAGGGAGGAAGAAAACTAGTAAAGAAGGAAAAGAAGCTAGCTTTTAGACAGGAGCATAGACAGCACTCTCAAAATAACAAGCAGAAAAGCAGAGTAATTTAGATATAATAGAGATGGTTGATAGGAGGTAGTTGCATATGGAAGTTCTCCTCTGCAGCATAAATTTTCTCACTAAAATAAGAAGAAAAGTCAGAGAAGAATACAAATTGGAGAAGAGGTAGAAGACTGAAAAGAGAGGGATCATGTGAAATGATGTAGTGGAAGAAAATATGTAATGAAATTCCCGGGCTATAATGTCATCTATTCAGACAATTGTGTTTAATAATTTAAAATGAGAATAATGAACATTATTTTGTTTGCCATTTTTCCATATTTTGTTTGCCATTTTTCTGTTCGTGTGCTATCTGCTTCTTCTGTCTATAAATAACTGCCTAGATACCAGCGTATAGATATGGAGAGTTGAATTTGACCAAGTTAGCTATCTTGCCAAGAGAAGAGAATAGATAAAGAGAGGACAAGAGAGTTGAGGGTATGGGTAAAAGAGATTAATTTGTGACTGAAAAATCAATATATTGTTAATATTTGAAAAGTTTTGGGGCACATGGGTAGCTCAGTGGTTGAGCATCTATCTTTGGCTCAGGTCATGGGGTCCTGGGATTGACTCCTGCATCAAGCTCCCAGTGGGGAGTCTGCTTCCTCTCTCTCCCTATGTCTCTGCCTCTCTCTGTGTGTCTCTCATGAATAAACAAATAAAATCTTAAATAAGAAAAGGTTCATTGTGATGTCTTTTTTAGAGAAAACCAAATAGATGGCAAGAATTGAACTTAGAATACTCCCAAGGTGGGGGGCATGAAGATGTCACCAGCTAGACCCAAGACCTGTCCTTTATTGCCCACCTGCTTGTACTCCCTAATTGTCCTGTCTCATTCCCTAAGCTCTTCTTTCTGGCTTTCTTCTTGATTCAGGCAAAGGAAACCCAAAAACCACTCTCCAAGTGATGGTGACTGCCCTGACAAGAGCTTCTGCCCACCTGGCCCTCCCAGATCTTTGTAACTAAATCTGACTTGTGCCAGTGAAGATGAACAGTAGAGTAACCTCTGGAAGGATCTACAATTACCTTTACCTCTTTAGAATACTAAAATCTCAGGGCACCTGGGTGGCTCAGTCAGTTAAGTGTCTGCCTTTGGCTCAGTTCATGATTTCAGGCACCTGAGATCCCGCCCTGTGGGGTGGGGTAGGGGAGGGGGGTGTCTCAGCTCAGTGGGGAGTCTACCTCTGCCTCTCCTTCTGCCTGCCACTCCCCCTGCTTGTGCCTGCTCTCCTTCTCTCTCTTTCTCTCTCTCTAATAAATAAAATCTTTAAAAATAATACTAAAATTTTCACTCAAGGAGGAGCCCCAGGTGCATTTATATAACATAGAATGTATATACAGGCATGGTTTCTTTTAGGGTGCCTGTGTGACCTTATGCCTGCCTCTATATCCTATGACAAAGATTCCTTGCCTAAATATTCATTCTAACCCTAAACAAAAGGAACTCATCCATTCACTTTCTCTTGGAGGGTTTGGTCCACAGCTTTGGAAGCCATTTTTGTGATCTCCCTATTTGCTGTCAATAAAAGTTTTGCCAGACAACTAAACTTGGTGCAGTTTCTGACTCACCAAGAAGTGAACTCATATGTGTTCAGTTACAAAGAGAATGTATTAAAATACATTAAAAAGTTTCAAAATAATTTACACACATTCTGGTACCTGTGGGATAGGTCCAAAGACTTTTAAGTACTAAAAGTCTTTTAAACACGTGGTCATTTAAACATGTTTTAAATGGTTACTATGTTTACTATAAAAAATCTAAAATAATAAGTGGTATTAAATATTAAAAATACTATATTTAACTATTTTTAACCTTAACATTAATTTTAAAAGAGTTATCTTACCCAAGCCTTATAATTATAATATTATATCTAAAAACTATGCTGATGAAACAAAAAATGCCTTAAATCACTTAACTTTAGTGTTTGAAGAGATCTTAGAGACCAACTGTATCCTCATCTGGCTTCCAGACTTTGAGATGAAGCAGAACGCAGATGAAGTCGTATGGCATAATTAAAGCTACGTAGGTAGACCAGAGACAAGAGCTTAGGTATGCGTTGCTCATCTATGTTCGGAGAAGCAAAATAAATAACTAAAACCATCAAGCCTTTCCAACTGACCTTTTTTGGTTAATAAGTATTCTCCCTGAAAGTGTGAAATTGCTAGGTTACACACCACACCCGTCTCCCTGTTGTTCCAGGCTCTGCTGAGAAAGATATTCATTATCATGGGGCCCATGTCTCTGTACGTGCAGCTGCTGTTTAGGAACTCAGGCAAGGATTCTAAATTTAAAAGGACAGAGGCACACTCCAAGGATGAAGGACTGCTTGGCTTCTAGAGATTCAGTGATATTATGGACAACTGTAAAATAGCTATAGTAAGGAATTACTGACAAATACTATAAGGAAAAGAGGCAGTATTTTGAAGGAAAATTTGGAGCAGATTATGAGGGATAATCTATAAGAGCTGAAATATGTTAGACTATCAGTCCCAAAGATAAGGGCAGATAAGCCCTTACAACACCACCTACGAAAGAATGAGCTTTTGCCCATGGTACTAACTGAAATGAAGTCTATAATGACATGTATTATATGTCAATGCAATAATATACAATAATACAATAATTATATTATTGTAATATTGGACAATGGTAGACAAAATACATAATGTAGACTAAATTCTATTAAGATTATTATTTTTTTTTCCTAATGAGACCTTGAGGAACTCTTCCTGTGGTATACTTTCACCAGGATCTTTCTACTTCCTTCTTATTCTGTTCTCATCTTGATCAGATTTAGGTCTATTTTAATTCCTAACCCAAATCAAACTGTCTTCTTTATATCCTAATTGCACTATGGTGCAGTTAAGAAGAGTCTTTGACAGACTTTCAAGTAGCAACAAGAGCATCTGTTCTCGGCACGAGTGTGATTTGCTTGCCTGTACCATCCAGTTACCCTTAGCTCTTACTATTTCAGCAGGTATTGCTGGCCACGCAGGTGTTCCCTTGCTGGCTCCATCCCCCTTCTCATGTTCTTTCCACACTGCTCACAAAAGCCCTGCAAGTTCATGAAAACAATTACCCCAGGTTGAGGAGGACCATTTGGTCAGGAAGAGATATGAAATAATTCTACCCTGCTACATTCTTCAAACCACTCTCTTATTATCTTCTCATTTCTTTCTTCCTGATTTATTTTCAGGTATTAGTAACGGCTAGTAATTTATTTGCTGAGTATTTTCTGTGCCATTTAAAACTGAGGGTTTAATTTAGAGTTGGACCTTGAAGAATAAACATCTCTTTCCTATTAAAGCTGCCCATATCAAATATGCTCAATCAAATTAGGTTCAGAAGGCAGTTATTAAACCTCTCATGAGAACAAAGGCATTCCAACCAGCAGAGTTTCTAGAGAGAGCACCCATACAAAATACAGGGTGCTACATTTTTTTTCCCAAAAACTCTCTTTTATTGAAGTTCCTCAGAAGTGAGATTAGCTATATAATCAAGTGACATTTTTAATATAGAAAACTTAGACTTTGTTTTTGAAAACAGACCCTTAAGTCCACAATAATGTCTATTCTCAGTTAAGTGATTCTGGTATATATTTTGTCATGTGAAATAAGGCCTGTAGACAGAAATATAGTTCCAGAGGCCTTTGGGTAGTGTATGGGAAGTAACAGTTCACATGAATTGAGAAATTAAAGTTGACCTTTCACTGAGAACAGCCCAGCAGGAGGCCTTTGTAAATATATATTCCTGAGAGGGGCAAGCCATTGCTCACTATTCAATTCTTGATGATAGGTACTTTGGTACATATCAAAATCTTGCACTTCCAGCATAGAAACTGACATACAGTGGGCTCTCAATCAATTTCTAAGAAAATTAAAAGCTGTCAGGTTTTCATATAATACATATTTTTTAACCTTCTAATCTCATTATATAATTACGGAGTTAACCACTAAACTCTGTTCAAAGACAATCTTTCAAGAGAACATGGAGAATCAATCTTTCTGTGTTGATTTATTCATGATCAAAAGACTGTGTGCTTTCATGAAATTTTTAAAACAAGCAAAAAAACTGCAGTAACAAATAATAATTTGCAAATTCTGAAATTTCTAAAGTTTCCCTACCAGTTATTTTCTTTATCAAGTAGCCATCAAAGCCTCTATTAAGCAAACATCTGTCAACTGATGTTGTTTCAAAAAAGAGAAAAGGAGAGAGGAAGAGAAGAAAGAGATGAGAGAAAAGAAAAATTTTTAAAAAGTTCAACTTAACTGAATTGACAGGTGGCATGCAATTAATTTTAGAAAAGTCATGTATTAATATTTTATCTTGCCTACCTTCTAATAACTTAAATTTAAAATTTTAAACAATTTATATAGTACCATTATTTTAAAAATGGAGATTTTTTCTCTGTTACATGATAGAGTGAAATTCCCAATAATATTTTCTTCCTGAGAAATATTGACAATAAAAAGGAACTTTTTAATGTTTCCTCATTATAAATAGGTTGGTTTGTATAAGAACAAATTATTGCAGTTCTTAAACTTTTTTTTTAATTTATAAAATGACAAAGATAAAATTTATTTTGTGAGAGATGTTATGACTGTTAATTAACAAATTAAATGAACCTAGAACTACGTTTGTTAAATAATAAATTGTCAAAGAATGATAGCTGTCCTCTTTTAAATATTTTAAGCTGAAAATCCCTGGGGGATAATGATGAGAGTTAATTGCATGGCCTTGAGCAGACAATACAATTTCTTCGAGGCTCCCTTTCTTCATCCCTGAAATGGTCATAATAAAAATGTGCTTCACATTTCATATGATTCTTGTGAAGATCAAGTAAGATAAACATGGAAGGCTTTTGAGAATTATAAATCTATAGTAAAATACAGTGGGAGATTAGAAATTAAAATTTGCCTCTACTTAGATTTCTTTTTTTTTTTTCTACTTAGATTTCTAATTTACACTATATTCTATCTTTGAAACAGTTTGCAAAAATGTTTTGGTGTGACAGGAAAATAAAATACATGGATTCAAACAAGAAAAACAATTAT